>NW_024081651.1:434446-620032 GCF_003009895.1 Hyaena hyaena
TAGAACTCCCCTATGACTCAGCAATAGCACTGCTAGGAATTTACCCAAGGGATACAGAAATGCTGATGCATAGGAGCACATGGACCCCAATGTTCATAGCAGCACTCTCCACAATAGCTAAAACATGGAAAGAGCCTAAGTGTCCATCAACGGACGAATGGATCAAGAAGATGTGGTTTATCTATACAATGGAATACTACATGGCAATGAGAAAGAATGAAATCTGGCCATGTGTAGCAACATGGATGGACCTTGAGGGTGTTATGCTGAGCGAAATAAGTCAGGCAGAGAAGGACAAATATCATATGTTTGCACGTATAGGAGGATTAGGAGGAACTTAACTGAGGACCATGGGGGAGAAGAAGGGGAGAAGTGGTGGGGAAAAGGGAGAGAGGCAAACCATGAGATACTCTTGAATGCTAAGAACAAACTGATGACTGATGGATGTGGGGGGGAGGAGGGAAATGGGCATGGAGGAGGGCACTTGTGGGGATGAGCACTGGTGTTTAATGGAAACCCGCTTGACAATAAACTATTTTTAAAATAAATAAATAAAATTAAAAAAAAATATTATAGACCTAAGTGTAAAATTAAAAAAAAATCTATAAAGGTCCCAGAAGATAACATAGAAGAAATCTTAGATGTTAGGTATGATGACTTTTTAGACAGAAAATCAAAGGCATGTTTCATGAAAGAAATAATTGATAAGCTGGACTTGACTACATTGAAAACATCTATATAATAGAAAATATAAAGAGAATGAGAAGATGCTCACTGACTAGGAGAGAACATTTGCAAAAGACATAAAATATGGTTGGGGTGCCTCGGTGGCTCAGTCGGTTAAGCGTCAGACTTCCGCTCAGGTCTTAATCTGTTTGTGGGTTCAAGCCCCGTGTTGGGGTCTGTGCTGACAGCCCAGCATCTGGAGCCTGCTTTGGATTCTGTCTCCCTCTCTCTCTGTCCCTCTTCTGCTTGTGCTCTCTCTCCAAAATAAAGAAATAAACATTTAAAAAATAGATGTACTGTTATCCAAAATACAGCAAGAACACACACACACACACACACACACACACACAACTCAACGACAACAAACTATCTAATTAAGTTGTAGAATAAAAAGCTTAACAAGACACCTCACGAAAGACGATATACAGACAGCAAATAGCATATGAAAAGATGCTCCAAAAAATTTTAAAAAATAAGATAATCCACATCCCATGTCATCAAGTAAATGTGAATTAAAACAATGAGATAATACGCAAGTTTTAGAATGACCAAATTACAGAACACTGACAACACCAATACTGGTGAGGGTGTGGAGCCACAAGAACATTTATTCACTGCTTTTGCAAATGCAAAATGGTACAGATACTTTGGAAGGCAATTCGGAGATTTTTTACAAAACTAAACAAACTTTTACTTACCATTGTGTCCCTTGGTATTTACCCAAAAGACTTGAAAACTTATGTCCACACAAAAACCTGCACATGGATATTTATAGCAGCTCTACTCATAACTGCCAAAACTTGAAAGCAACAATTTGTCCTTCAATAGTTGAATGTATAAGTAAATAAATTGTGGCATATCTAAAATGGGATATTATTCATCACTAAAAAGAAATGAGCTATTAAAACATGAAAAGACATAGAGGAAACTTAATTGCATATAACTAAGTGAAAGAAGCCAAACGCAAGTCTACATATTGTGTGATTCCAAGTATGTGACATTCTAGAAAAGGCCAAATTATGGAGATGGTAAAAGATAAATGGTTGCCTAGAATGGTGGGAAGGTGTGAAGGGATGAAAAGGCAGAGCACAGAAGATTTTTGGGGCAGTAAAAATACTCTGTATGATACAATGATAGATACATGTCATTGTATGTTGAAAATGTATGATACACTGATAGACACATGCTATTGTACATTTGTCCTAACCCACAGAATTTACAACAGCAAGAATGAACCCTAAAGTAAAATCTGGACTTCAGGTGATTATGATGTATCATTGTAGGTTCATCAGTGATAACAAGTGTGTCAATCTGATGGGAGTTGTTATTAATGGCAGAGGTTATGCCTGTATGGAGGCAAAAATATATGGAAAGATCTTTGTACCTCCTCTCAACTTTGTTGCAAACTGCTCTAAAAATCAATCAAACAGACAAGCAAACAAAAAACTCACTGTGAACTCACCTGTAGAGGTGCTACCTAGTCTGCCCATGGGAAAGTGCCTTATCTGCGGCATTCCACTGGAAAGATATCAAGGCAAGTAACAGAGGGATTTGCTGGCTGATGGATGCCCTTCCTGATGCTGTATGAAGGAACCAGATAGCAAACCCAGACTGCAGCTAAATGCTGGAGAAAATACACTGTGCTCATGTCGGGTGCTGGAGAAAGCTACACCTTTCAAGACACTCATAGGGGAGAAAACCACACAGTCTTCAAATGCTGGAAAATGTGCTTTACAGAACCCTAGAGACGGAGAGAAATGTGCAAACTCTGGAGCTAAGTAATGGTAAAAACACACTGTAGAAATCTTGCAAGTGAGACAAATAGCTACCAGGAAGCTTCCTCCTGTGTCTCTCCAGCACCCTCTACTAACATGCCTAACACAGTGCAAGGTGGCAAAGGAGAAAGACTTGCCTGTCTCCATTATCAAGGAATAGTTTGAAAGTGGTGGTTTGGGGTGTGAGAGGTAATAAATTTATAACATATGAGCCTTGTTATAGCATTAGCACAAGCATTAAATGAATTACTGCATATTAAAATCTAAGGAACCAAAATAGACGTAATTGAGTTTCTAAACATGCTTTAATGGATAGGGTACTGACTTTCCTATTACTAAATGTACGGCCCTCAGCAAGTTATCCTCTAAGCTTTAGTTCCTAAACCTTAAAATGGAGGGGTGCATTGTGTTTTAAATAGTAAAGAGCTATAAAAATAAGTTGTCACTTCTTAATCATTATTATTGGAAAAATACTCCATAGTGGAACATCATGATGGTTCTTGAAGAGTCTTTGATGTCTGAAATAAATTAGAAATGGTTCTTTCACTCCAGTTTTAGTTTTTAAAATGTTCTCCAGGTACAAAGTAACTAGCGACACTCTGGAGATCTTTCACTGATTTGAAATATGTACTGTTTTCCTATTAAACTTTTTTCTAGTATAAGTATGAAATCAATTACAGGGGTCCCAGAGTGGCTCAATGGTTAAGTGACTGACTCTTAATTTCTGCTCAGGTCATGATCTCATTGTTCCTAGGATGGAGCCCTGTGTCAGGCTCCATACTGAAAGCTAAGAGCCTGCTTAGGATTCTTTCTCTCCCTCTCTCTCTTCCCCTCCCCTATTCACATTCAAGCTCTCTCCCTCTGAAAATAACCATTTAAAGACATCAATTACAAATTAGTTTTGTTTCCTTACAAACATACCCAAAGTCACACATTTCTCTGTGTGTGTGTGTCTGTGTTTGTGCAAGAAACACACACGTTATAAAATTTTTTCATGTATTGCATTTAGGAATAACTTCCAGAAAAAAGTCATGTGATGATTGTGAGAATAGTTATTTTTTACTTGGCTAAAGGTTTAGTGTGATTTCCTTAATTAAAATTAAGAAAATGTTCACTATTTAAAAAGATGTTCTCTAGTGGCTTAAGAGAGAGTTTTAGCTCACTTATGGAAACTACTTTCATTTCCAAAATTTTCAGTTGCATACACTGCATTGTTTCAAATGACCTATTAATCTTTAAAAAAATATTCATATTATATTCACACTGGCCTACTGACTGGATTAATCACTTTACTTGAAATTCTTGTTTCCTTTCTCTCCAAGTTTGGTTGGTCTGTATTTGTTTATGTTTTAACTCTAATATTTACTTCATGAGAATTATATATCAATATATGGATGGTATTTAACATTTATCTTTGTTGATAATTTTCACATCTCCTTTTTTCTGAGTTTTTCTCTTATTTAAAAATTCCCTTGTGGAATCAAAAGCAAAAATGAACTATTGGGACCTCATCAAGATAAAAAGTTTCCGCACTGCAAAGGAAACTGTCAACAGAATTAATAGGCAACTGATGGAATGGGAAAAGATAGTTCCAAATGACATATCGAATAAAGGGCTAGTATCCATAATCTATAAGGAACTCACCAAACTCCATACCTGAAAAACAAAAAATCCAGTGAAGAAATGGGCAGAAGACATGAACACTTTTCCAAGGAAGACATCCAGATGACCAACAAACACATGAAAAGATGCTTAACATCACTCATCATCAGGGAAATACAAATCAAAACCACACTGAGATACCACCTCACCCCAGCCAGAGTGGCTAAAATGAGCAAATCAGGAGACTATAGATACTGGCGAGGATGTGGAGAAATGGGCACCGTCCTCCACTGTTAGTGGGAATGCAAACTGGTGCAGCCCCTCTGGAAAACAGTATGGAGGTTCCTCACAAAATTAACAATAGAACTTCCCTATGACTCAGCAATAGCACTGCTAGGAATTTCCCCAAGGGATACAGGAGTGCTGATGCATAGGGGCACATGTACCCCAATATTTATGGCAGCACTTTCAACAACAGCCAAAATATGGAAAGAGCCTAAATGTCTATCAACTACCAAGTGAATAAAGAAGATGTGGGTTATATATACAATGGAATACCACTTGGCAATGAAAAAGAATGAAATCTGGCCAATTGTAGCAATGTGGATAGAAGTGGAGGGTATTATGGTAAGTGAAATAAGTGCGGCAGAGAAAGACAGATACCAAATGTTTTCACTCATATGTGGTGCCAGGAGCCGTACTGGTCTCTCTGGATGGCAGTCACAGCAAGGAAATGGCAGTGTTTGCATTTCCTGCCATGAGAAACGAAAACTGGTATCTCCTTCTGCTACTACTGGCTCATGTTGGAAATGAGGCTGCTGGTATTGACCAGGCCTCACATTATTCCATATCAGACCAATATTCCAAACACTGATACCTCATAAGGAAAAGCATATTCCTGCTTTACAAAAGAGATTTTAGATGAAAGCTCTGTGGATGATTGTAAAAAGCCTCTTCCTATGGACCTTGTGTATCAAAGACAATTGAGTCTGGCCCTGAGACTAAGAGCCTAATTTAGAGTTAAGGGCAAATATCCACCCTCACCCATTTGTTTCTGCTTAGAGCATTTTCTGGCCTTGTATATGCTGATTGCTCCCTGTGAAGGAACCTATTGAGGAACTTCTTCTTTTGTGATTCTGAGAGCAGAGGTGTTCCCTGAAAGACCTGTTTTTCTAGATACTTCCACCTTAAATAAACAAGCTGTTGACCCCGGCCCACAGTGAAGTAACTTCACCCTTTTTATGCTGAAAACTTTGTGTGGTATGCTAAAAATGCCTTCCTTTCCCCATAGGATAGGGATCTAAATCCCCTACCTCAATCACTATCGTAAACGTTATGCATGAGTTTTCTACATATCTATGTTCTGGAAAATTTCTTATATAGCAAAGAAGTTTGTTATCAGAAACCATTGTCTAAGGCAAATGCCACTTCTGTGCCGTCCCCCAAACACTTAATGATAAAATAAAGTTGAGCCCCAGTCAGAGCAGAGATGCCTGCCTGGTGATCAGAAAGAATCTCGGGGCTCTCTCAGTCTCTCTTGCCGACACCGTCCATCCTTCAGGGACCCCTGGACATGCCGGAGCCGGCCTCCAGCAATGTGGATCTTGGGAAACTTAACAGAAGACCATGCGGGAGAGGAAGGGGAAAAAAAAGCTAAAGAGAGGGAAAGAGGCAAACCACAAGAGATTCAAAGACTGAGAACAAACTGAGGGTTGATGGGGAATAGGGGAAGAGGGGGAAGTGGGTGATGGGCATGGAGGAGGGCAATTGTTGGGATGAGCACTGGGTGCTGTATGGAAACCAATTTGACAATTAGATTAAGAAAATTTTAAAAAATTTAAAAAATCTCTTGTATCTCTTGTTATAGATTTATTTCATTTCTACAAAAAGATAGACTATAATTTCCATGATGTATTAGACATTTTTTGTTATTTTAAGAATTTAGTCCTTCAATTTATTTTAAAATGCTATTATTTCCTTTCTGTATCAAGAATCTATCCTTCCTTCCTTCCTTCCTTTCTCCTTTCTCCCGCTTTCTTTCTTTTTTCTTTCTATTCTTTCCTTTTGTTCTCTCTCTCTCTCCACTTTCTCTTTGTCTCTCTCTCTCTTTTTTTTCTTTTTTTGCTACTTTTCCCCAGATTTGCTGGAGATGAGACTTTGTGTTTTTCTGACTTCATAACTCTTCTTCATTGTTTTCTTATTTAATGAATCATTTAATGGTAAGTGATTTCTTCTGAATTAAGCATTATTCCCCTTAATTAGTAAGATTCTCATTTTATTATTTTCTATGCAAACTATTGCTACATGCATTATTTATTTCCTTTTTATTTCTAATTTTTTTTAATTTATTTATTTTTGAGAGAAAGAGCACTAACAGGGGAGGGGCACAGAGAGAGGGAGACACAGAATCCGAAGCAGGTTCCAGGCTCTGAGCTGTTACCACAGAGCCCGATGCGGGGCTGGAACCCACAAGCCAAGAAATCATGACCTGAGCGGAAGTCAGACGCTTAACTGACTGAGCCACCCAGACACCCCAATTTATTTCTTTCTTAATGCAACATATTTATAAACTTACTTTACAGAAAATTTTCAGCAACGCAGAGGTAGATATTTTAAGTTTTACAGTGGTTATAAATTTTTTGTTCACTTTATTTCAACATCTACTGCTCTCAAGAAACCATTTAAGAATGCCTAATACAGCAACTTTCTATAATAAGTCAAATAGTCTTGAAATAAAATTCTCCTTCATTTGTAATTATGCACAAAATATCCCTAAAATAACTTTCATGAATGGAAGAAGGGTGTAAATCTTACCCAATATTGGATCGCAGTGCTTTAAAGAGTGCTAAGCACATAATGGCCCTAAAAATTTTATTTATTAAATTGGGAGTAAGTGATAAAGGACTAATATTAGCCTATAGATATTATTTAAACTTAATTCTTATATATTTCAGAATACCCTGATTATTATTTTTATATCCATGATGTGTCTTAAGGTGATTGCAAAGTATTAAGATCTCCCTACGCAATATGCAATCAGCACTATTTTATTAAAATATTATGATTTATTAAATTATATTAAAATATAAATGGTTTATTGAATATGAAATATTTTATTTACTATTAAAATAATATTTAAATTAAAATAGATTTTAAAATTAAATATTAAATAAAATGTTAAATGTTGAATATTAATATTTTAAAATAAAATGATTAAAATAAAATAATTTAAAAGCTTACACAGGACTAATGCAGCAAACACCACCAATTTATATTTTACCAAAATGTAGAAGTATTATCCTCATGTCTGTTTGTTCCCATGATCCAAGCAAGTATAATTACTCTTACTATTTGAGTATGCTTCTAATAATATAGAAATTACATATTCTTTCACCAAGATCTATTTTTCATGTTAAAAATCATAATAAAAAAGTCCACAAGTAGATGTTTAATTTCCTTGAACTTTAATACACCTAAAAATAGTTTAGTGACCCCTGTGCTCTTATTTTTTTTTTCTAAAAATACCTGAGATCGCACAACTTAGAATATAGGATTCTTTAGAACTGAAGAAATATACACATCACATGTATTTCTGTGGAGAGATGACTATAGTAAAATGTATGTGAAATTGTGGTTTTTAGTATTTTGTATATAAGTTTATCATTTAATGGTAATACCATTCATACCTTCTAATACTAATACTTTAGGATTTATCTTATATTGAAAGCAATATAATAGTATGCATTACAAGTGTACAACATAGCTCATTTAATTATTGCTGTTGATAGGAAATTCAATTGCCCCTTATATTCTTATTTATTTTTAACAAACAACATGTAACAAGAATAATATTGCATAGATTCCTATAAGTAGAAGTGCTAGATCTAATGGCATTAAATTTTTAAAAATATTGATAGATACTTCCACCGGCCTACACAACAACTTTGTGTGAATTAAGCAAACACACTAATTCCTCTAGGTAGATGCAGCCCTGTCCCAAGACAGGAGGCTTGGCAAAAAGCATGAGCTGCCTCCATTCCTCTCTTTGGCCTGACATATTCAATCAAATCAACAACTTGCACACTCTTATATGGGAGCCCTACACACTGCATTTCCCAAATTATGTAATATATTTTTCTAATACTGTATATATTGTTCTTTTTAATTATTTAAATGTTTGCTCATTTTTTTGAGATAGAGATGGAGACAGAGCACATGTGGGGGAGAGGCAGAGAAAGAGGGAGACACAGAATCTGAAGCAGGCTCCAGGCTCTGAGCTGTCATCACAGAGCCAGACACAGGGATCAAACTCATGAATTGTGAGATCATTACCTAAGCCAAAGTCAGACACTTAACCAACTAAACCACCCAGGCACCCTTGTTTAATTGTTATTTTAATTTTTAACGCTAGTAAGATTGATCATTATATAATGGATATTTATATCCATTATATAAATAAATAAATAAATACACAAATATATATATCCATCCATTACCCTATTGTTATTACATTCCCTTTAAGATACAGTTATTGGCAATTAATTTACTATTTCTTTAGCAATACTGTTTTGAAATATTAAGTTGAATGAGCTTACCTGTAGGTAAAATAGTAATCATTAAAGTGTTTTAAATATATTTGCATAGTAAAAGTTCATTTAACTAATAGCATTGAATTGAATTCAGCTAACAAATTTACATGTTTTATTGTCAATTAATTTCTGGATACATACCATCTAATTCATTAAAAATTAGCAGATGGATTCAATTAGCTATGATCATGAAAACACATTACCAAGAATGCTATGTATTGTTAATTATGGTAATGAAAAGCTTAATTATTCTCATCAAAATAATGGATAAGCGTGTTATATGTGTTTTTGCTATATAAAATAACAAGAAACAGGATTTTCAAAATTCATTTGCATTTGAATGGAAAATACCTATAATAGCACCAAAAAGCATTAAAATGCATTATTTATTTTCATAAATGGTGATGGATGCTTAGGTTAGCCCAATTAGCAAAAGGACACTATAAAACCAGCTCCTGCACAACATTGTCATGATCTGAAATTGCATTTCCTGAGGGTACTGGCATTGAAGAACAAGTACAAGTAAACACTACGAAGCCATTCTTGAATTGGTCTCACTTCTCCCTCAACCAGATCATCATTCACCTTCCACTCTATGCTTTAAGAATATATAATGCAATTCCTTCCTATACCACAGGAACTAACAAAACTGAAATGATGTCTTGGTTTATTTTAAAGAGATACTCATTTTGAGAATACTTAATAGGTCAAACAAGGTTCATTCCTATTTCTCTAAGGTATTTATAAAGTACATTTGACATTGTGTTGCCAAGTACTTCCGTCAGTCACCACAACCTGCTCTACTAAATAAAATATAGCCTCAAATGTTTTCTTTTTTAAAGTTTATTTATTTTGAGAGAAAGAGAGAGAGGAAGGGAAGGAAGGCAGAGACACAGAGAGAGAGAGAATCCCAAGCAGGCTCCGTGCTGTAGACACAGAGCCTAGTGTAGGGCTCAGTCCCACAAATTGTGAGATCATGACCTGAGCCAAAATCAAGTCACCCAGGCACCCCACAGAATGTTTTTTTTAAAACAAATTAATTCATTTGTCTATTTATGCAAACAAATATCTATTAAAAATGTTAATAGGGGAGCCTGGATGGCTCAGACAGTTAAGCATTTGACTCTTGATTTTGCCTCAAGTCATGATCTAACTGTTGGTGGGATGGAGCAAAGTTTAAAAATTCTAAAAAATGAAGAAAGGATAATTATAAGAGGAACATATGAATAGCTGAGAAATAAGGGAATCCAGTGCATAAAAGGAGGGTGTATTCCTACAATATGGCCAGCAGCTCTTTATTTTTGAAAAACATGGGAAGTAAAGTCTGGGACAGTTGATAGTCTTGTTGGTAAGAGTGGCAGGTATTTTCTATTGATAGCTTTGTTTTATTATTATTTATCATTATTATTATTATTTTACTTGAAAGTGAGAAATAAGGAGAGCATGAGGTCTGAGGAAGCAAGAGGTATAAAACAGTCACTGAGATTGGGAGAGTAGCTGGATAAAAGCTTAGTTCTGCTAAAAATATCAAGGGCCAACTTGATGTTAATGTTCATCAATTTAAATTGACACTGAACAATGCAGTTTTATATGTATATACATATATTTAGCTCTTTAGATGAAAATATGAAATAGAGAGTTAGGGTTTTCTCATTCATGTACAATAGAAAGCATGAGTCTCTAGAAAGATAAAAGTATATGATATAGGGAGTAAATAAAGAGATAACTGCCACAATATAAACCAGATAAAGAGTGAATTAAGGTCATTAGAGAAATAAGGATCAATGGGAAGTTGGTAAAATCAATGGATTAAATATATTGGTGGATTTAAATCTTTTGGAGGTATAGTACTAGAGTAAATGAGATGGAAAAGATAGGTAGTAGAAGCAACCTCAACTAAGATATCAGAATCACCAAAAAACAAAACAATATTAATGTAAGAATTCTAAAAGAACAATAAGTTTGTTGGGTTTTTTTTTTTTTTTTACAGTTTAGTAACCCTACATTAGTTATTAAAGTGCTGAAGAAATGAGAAATGAGGTGGTTGTGTGTAAAGAATGGCAAAAAGGGGCGCCTGGGTGGCTTAGTCGGTTAAGCATCCGACTTTTGCTTAGGTCATGATCTCATGGTTTGTGGGTTCGAGCCCCGCATCGGGCTCTGTGCTGACTGTCAGCTCAGAGCCTGGAGCCTGTTTCCGTCTGTGACTCCCTCTCTCTCTGACCCTTCCCTGCTCACGCTCTCACTCTCTCTCTCTCTCTCTCTCCCTCTCTCTCTCTCTCCTAGAAATAGATAAAAAATATTAAAAAAAATAAAATCTATTAAAAAAAAAGAATGGCAAAAAGCAAGGGTGATGTAATTATGAACTTCAAATGAAGAGTAGAATTTTAAAGAACTTGGAAAATAATTATAAGGAAGTGACAATGAAGATCAAGGTGAAAATACAATCCATCTCTAGAAACAATGTTAGCTTGGGGAGTAGGAAAGAAAACAAGACAAAACAAAACAAAAATTACCAATCGGGAGGGTTGAAGAGGAATCAGCCATGGCTAGGAGAGATAGGCTGTTATCACTTTAAGCAAGAAAGTGAATGAAACACAACAACATTACTGAGAGAGGAGATTTGGTTATAGAGATTATGAGCTTCAGATTGGAAAGGTTTAAATTGGGAAAGGGGTGTGAGATTATGTCCATGTAAAGCCCAAAGGAGATCAATATCTATGTGATGAGGGATGAGGATGAATGATGACATAGGAATCCTGAGTTTTCTGTAAATCTTGGGGTTATTGAAATAATGTCTGATGTTTTCCTAGAGAATGTGAATGTGTGTAAAAGGGTGTCTGTAAGGGTTGTCCAAGGAAGTGAGGGCAAGGTTTCCAGGAGCATATGAGTTATGTGGGTATCTGATTCAGGAAAAGCATTAGCAACGCTAAGCCAATAGATGTGCTTTGGTACTGGAAGGTTTTTTAGGATAGATTAGATTTTTTTTAAACTTGAGATGATATATATTTTCTTTTTTTTTTTTTAATGTTTTTTATTTATTTCTGAGAGAGAGAGTCAATGTGAGCAGGGGAGGGTCAGAGAGAGAAGGAGATACAGAATCTGAAGCAGGATCCAGACTCTGAGCAGCTCAGATCCCAATGCGGGGTTCGAACCCACGAACCGTGAGATCATGACCTGAGCCGAAGTTGGATGCTTAACCAACTGAGCCACCCAGGCACCCCGAGATGATATATATTTTCCAGGAATAATATTTAATGCTTACTCTTAGATCCTAGGAACTATCTCATACTTTTCTTTCTGCTCCCTTTTATTTATAAGGAAATCTAAATCTAAAGTACCTTTAGGAACATGGTTATGATTGATTGGTTGAATATAAAAGAAAACTAATATAAATATTCTATTACATATAGTTTGGGATAAAACTAAAATAGTCTAATGAGCACTTCCTTCTAGAAGATACTCTATCAACCAAGGGTCCCATACAAGCAAATACTGTCATTTTTCCAAAGCACCTTGACCAAAACTAAAATTGGTTGATATGATCACACACAAACATTCAATTTGTTGCAGAAGTGTTTTCTACTGTTAAAGAAGAAACACGCTAAAAATAATCATTTATTTTATAACTTTATTTCCTCCTGAGACTTCTGAGTAATCAGAGCTTTCAAATAAAAGTTAATTGCTATGTATTTTAGAATCATCAATCTATTTATAAATAACAATCCTAATATTCCTCAGTTCTTCAGAGATCAGCCTTCTGACCACATCAAGCATATGGAAAAGTGCCAAACTGAAATGTTATTAAAAAATGAAAACCTAAATGTTCAGCAGTTAATTAATCTATTTGAGGAATGCTGAAAATATTTTTTCACAAAAAATGATTGATTAGCTTAGCAGCTGGAGAGAAAGGAGCAATCATTTTGATGGGAAATATTTAAAATATTAAGGTCACTCCACATAAAATCTGAGAGGAGTAAACTGGAACAAGTTTATAGGGAAGAAACAAATGGCATGTAGGAGTTATGAGCACAATGGAATGTCAATTATTCAAAGAATGGTGATCGCACAGTCTCACAGTACCCAAAAAGTAGGAAAAATAAAATCTTGGTTAATTTATCTCCTGAGATTTAAGTTTTGTTTACAGAGTATATATTTACTGATATCATAGCATATATAATTTTTAAGTTATATTAATGATGATCAGGTTTGGGAACAGTAAAATTTGAACATCAGTCAATAATTTTTAAGTAAAAGCATGTCCCATACATTATTATTATTATTCATTGTTATCTGAAGTTCAAATTTAACCAGACATCCTCCATTTTATCTGGCAACTCTACTAATACTGCTTATTTAAACAAAGTGACCTCAAACTGTCAGAGTAAATAAGCCCACTGTAGTTTTTATAATCTCAGAGATAGGATTAACATCGGCTGGTAATTATGCCTACTATGATGTTATCATGAAAAATGTTAGCCTCCTGACAATGGTAATTTATATTATCCTTAGAATCTTTAACTGTATAGAGGGAATAATATCTACTTCAAAAATTCATTGAATAGATTATCAGATATATATGTGTAGCATTTCCTAATGTCCTTAATAAACAGCAGCTATTATTATCAGGCTTAACCGTATGTTCTCTGGCATGATCAATAGTATGATGTATAAGATGATGAAGGATAGAATATTGGGACATAAGGAACCTTGGAAATAATCATCTCAACTTCACCATTTTACCAGAAATATAAAAATGAGGTTTAGAATAAAAAGGTTCATTTAAAAAACATATGCTGTATCTAGGTATTTGAAGTTAGTTCCTCAATAAATTCTTTAAGTTATGGCAAATATCTACAGAAGACCTACATTATTTCTCAAGAAAATGAACAAGGGATAGGCTGTTTCAAAACTACCTCACAGGAGAAATGGATGCTTAATTTATCAAGAGAGAGTTATCAAATTGACTAATTTATCAAGAGCGAGTTAAAGTTAGTAGGTCTAGGTAAATTACGGATTTTTGGCAATATATAAGACTATTTTTAATGCACTTTGCAATTTGGCAAATTGTTGAAAATTATGTTGAGAGAGAGAGAGAGATGTCATCTCCCTTCTTAATAATGAAAAATATTAGCTCTGACTTTACCTTATATTGCTTGTGGGCATGCATTTAATTTAGTTGAACTGAACTGAAACCATTACAGAATATAAAGTAACCAAAAAAATGTTTCCATGAGGAGAAAATGCTAGAAGTTAAGGGGAAAACTAGGTATACTGTATCTTTTAATAAATATTATAAGAATCCTGACGAATGTATCCTACTCCTTACTGTTTGAAATGTGCATGGTTCTTGTGATGGCTAATTCTGTGTGAACCTTGCTGGGCCACAGTGACTATATATCTGGTCTAAATGATTCTAGATGTTTCTGTGAAGGCATTTTTTTGGATGAGACTAACATTTACTTTGAATAAATCAGATGACCCTCTGTATTTTCGATGGGCTGCTTCTATCAGTGGAAGACTAAGAGAACAAAGACTGACCTCCCCTCAGCAAGGAGGAATTCTGCCAGCAGATGGCCTTTGGACTCCAACTGCATCTCTTTCCTGGGTCTACTATTCCCTGCAGTTTTTGGATTTATCAAGCCTCCATAATCACATAAGCCAGTTTCTTAAAAGAAATTCCCTTCTCTCTGTCTGTCTCTCTCAGGCTCCCAGTATCTAGCTCCATCATCTCTATTCTATCTCTTTTTTGTATTCATACACACATGTACACATATTTGGATACACTGATAGAGATGACATATAGATATGTAAATATATATAAAGATGAAATAGAGCTGTGTCTTCTGATGGTTCTATTTCTCTGAAGAACCCTGACTAATATACATTACTTATATTTTTCATTGATTTTTAACATATAAGAAGTGATGCAAATGAAAGTCAGGCACACAAAGGATAATTAAAAGCAAAGATCTTCCACTAGCCCATTTTTGTTAATGTTCAGTATGAAAATAAGAATTGAAAATGACCCAATAGACAGACCTCATTTGGGTTAATACTTATTAAAGCTTCCTATGTTTTAAAGGTGTTGCATCATGCACTAAGTGCTATTATTTTTCTTATGTACAGAGATTAAAAAAATTAAACTTCATAAGGAGATAAATGTAACAGAATGTGCCTTACTCATGGTATGTTAGTAATGAGGAAGGATCTATGCACAAGTTTCTTTGTGAAGCAGGCATGGAGAGCTGTTAAATTTGCCTCACTTACATACCAATGACGATTAAACAAATATTTTTTTGTTTCCTCCCCCTTCAGGCCTCTCACCTATTTAACACTGAACACACTTGGAGCCTAAGATGTTAACGGTAGATGAATTGCATTTGTCCTGGCTTTTAGTTTCATCCAACCCTTTCTAATTGGAGCCCCAGGCTTGGATCTCTCACAAACCACATCCTGTACAACACTGCTCTGATAGATAAATAAGTAGAAAAAAACGACAACAAGAAAGGAAAACTGAGTTTTCAGAGATGGGCTGAGAGACTACGACATCCAATAGCCTCTAGCTCTGAACTGTGATGAAGGCTGTGAAGGGGTGATAACACACCGTGTTCTTTGTGGCAGACAGATTTAGACAGGTCCTAGAAGGCCAGAAGGTAGATTTAAAATTAAATGGCAAACAGTTACTACCAGTATGAAAATAGTGCTCACTGTAGCTCTCTGCACGGAGTATGGATAACACGTACCTCCGATCTGGTGTTCTGGAAAGTACTGGACTGGGAGGGAAATTCCGTGTAAGTAGGTAGGCAAGCAATGGGAACAAATAGCTCTGAAACTCTGGGAAGGAACAGCAAGGCAAACCAGCAGAAGGTATTCTCAGGAAATCTAGGTCAGCTCCGAGGTAGAATTTAGAATCAGAGGGCCTCTGGAAACAGGTTATGATATCATTGTTTATAGCATATAGATGACAGCTGGACAAAGATAGCCTCGTTTGTGCTCAAATTATTTTAAGGATTTGGACATTCTTTTTAAGTCTCTCTAGAGAGTTATTTTACTATAAGAAATTTTGTACTTCTGTGAAGTTCAGAGTATTTGCTGGCCTCCCTCCTGGTGGGAGGTGTTCAGCACGTCTAATGTTAGCACACCGGGCTCTACTAAAAAATGCACAAGAACACTGGCTGCCAGAGCACTAATCTGAAATGAATCTGTACCCCGTTTGTACACATGAATTAATGCAGAGAAAAGATTAACTACATACTTATTAACTACATTAGCTTATTGATAGTCAGTGAGAAAGGTAACAATAATGATATTGTTTTTGCACTTTTGAGTTATTTCTCTAGAAATCAATGGAAAATACAGAGTTTAAGGGAGGGAGTTATTTTCATAACCTTGACAAAAAAGAATGAACAGTTAAGCAAGTGGACTCATCAGGCAGTGATGATATTTACTGTGGTTTATGGTATTTATAAAGCAATTCTTTGAATTTTTTTTCAGATACTTTTTGGGGAGATGGAATAAGTCACCACTAGAAAGATCTGGATCCCAATTATAGCTTTGTGACCCTTAAATAAATAGACTTTTCCTTCACATATGTGTTTAACTTAAAGTAATGGCATAATTCCTTCTATAAGTTAAATGCTTATGAAAAACTGTCCATTATCTTTACCACTCATCCTTATTAATGAATAAACTGCCTTTTGTTTTGTCTTGTATTTCTTTTATTCAGCAAGTCAACATGGAAAAATGGTTCAGAGCAATGACTCTGGATCAAAAATGTCTGGCCTCAAATCTTGACTCCAGAATTTTTTTTAGCTATGTAACTCTGAGGAAATTAACTAACATCTCCATGTTTAAGTTTTCTAATCTTTAAACTGAGACAAATAATGGTACTTAACACATATACTGTATGAGGAAAAGTTATATTAAATAAATAATCCATATGCAAACTTAGAATAAAATAAGTGTTAAATAAGTTATATGAACTTAGACACATAGGGATCATTTTATACATATTAGTTATCATTACTAGTCCTTTTTTTAAAGTAGGCTCCATGCCCCATGTGAGGCTTGAATCCATGACACCGAGATTAAGAGTCACTTGCTCTACTGACTGAGCCAGCCAGGGGCTCTTAGCCTTTTTAATTTATTCCACTTTATCTGTTTCATTGGGCCTGCCTTGGTCAGATCTCTATCATCTGCCATTTAAGTTATTACAAGAGCCTCCTACCTTTTTTCCTCTAATCTTCCCTTGCCTCCAGTTCATATACACTGTTGCCAGCATGACTTTACCAGATGCAAAAGCGGTTATATAATTCCCCTGGTTAAAATTCTTCAATTTTATCTGTCTTCATCAAGAGGAGGTCAAAATTATTTTTACAACATTTATGTCCCTCTGTGAATTGGCAGCTTCCTGTCCTTTGAGCTTCATCTATTTCCACTTGTCGTCTTGAACTTTATGTTTTAGCCATATGCAACAATTTGTATTTCCTTAAATACATTCTCATTATCCCTATGACAATGGCTTTGCACATTATACTTAACCTGATTGTTATGCTGATTCTTTAACAGTAAAATTCAATGCATCCTTCAAAACTCATTTCCTCAAAAAATATTCCTGACTTTCCCCATCTATATTTTATGTGTTCTCTGATCCCATTATTAATGTGTTGACTTCTTCAAAGTATTTTTACATTGCACTGAAATTGTGTACTTGTTTCCCAACATTGTTTGTGAGCCATCTCACAGATCTTTTGTGTTTTATCTTAGAATTTTCAGAATCTACCACTGTAGCACTCTGTGCATAGCAGATCCTTCGTAAATGTTTGTTAGGAATGATGTATTATCTAAAGTGTGTGTTTTCTGGCGCCCCTAGTAAAACCTGTAGAGTATGAGATAAACCTGTCGGTAAAGGTAATTTATCTGGAAGGTACAATTTACCAATAAGGACTAACAAAATCTAGACCCGAGAGTGGGTGCTGGGAAATGGTACTTGAAGAAGAAATTAAACATTACTTAACCTTTGCTGTGTGCTAAAAAAAGAACAAAAACAAAAAAACACATAAGCAATTCAGAAATCCAGCTATAATCAATTTAGAAGTACAATTGCAAGTATATACCTTTTAAAAATCCCTCCTTACTGTATTTGCTTCTTTTTAAAAATTTTTTAATGTTTTGTTTATTTTTGAGAGAGAGTGTGAGAAGGGGAGGGTCAGACAGAGAAAAAGACACAGAATCCGAAGCAGGCTCCAGGCTCTAAGCTGTCAGCACAGAGTCCAACATGAGGCTTGAACCCCATGAACTGTGAGATCATGACCTGAGCCGAAGTGGGTGGCTTAACCAATGGAGCCAGATACGCACATCTGTATTTGCTCCTTTTTTTAAGTGTTCATTTTTTAAAGAGAGGACAAGAGAGAGCACAAGTGGAGAAGAGGGATAGAGAGAGAGAGGGAGACACAGAATTCGAGGCAGAGTTTAAGCTCCCAGTTGTCAGCACAGAGCCTGAAGGAGGCTCAAACCCACTAACCAGGAAATCATGACCTGAACCCAAGTGGGGCACTTAACCAACTAAGCCACAGGGAACCCCTGTATTTTCTTCTTAACTCACCTTTGAACTAGTCTTTATGTCCTTCCTTTAGGCTGGATCCAAAATTGTGTGCCGCCATTTTAATTTGGTATTGTATGTCAAAGATATTCATAATTCTTTAAATAGTTATTGGAAACTACGATTAAATGCCTTTGTAATATATACGATGCTTTTGTATAACCAATTTACATAAACGTTGGGAAAAAATATGCTACAGACTAAAAATCAAAAACAAGATCTTGTTCTTTATGAGAACTGAACTGTGAAAAGGAAGGAGAGAAGCACTCATCAGCTGGCAGTACCTCAGTACCTTCACACGTTAAAATTATTGACCTTTTGTATAAAACAATACAATCAATGACTCCCTTTCAGATTAGTTTTGAGGTCACCAGGGGAGTAAAAGCCTTGTAACCACAGGTAGGAGATATAAAAGAGCACATATTCAACTAAGAAAGAGGGAGATGGATTTGTAGTTATAAAGTAATTAAAAGCTACTTAAATGTGGTGCTTCTATAAGTCACATGAGCTGTGCAGTTAAAAACTTCAAATCGAAACTGGCATATAGTGTTTAAATAAAGAAACAAATATATATATATATATATATATATATATATGCATTAGTTGAGATTTTAACAAACACTAAAGTTCTGTTTCACATGGAGACTGCTTTCTTCATCATAATTGCTCTTGTATTGCTGGGGCAATTCAGTCATATAAATTTTTTGCTATTTTAAAAAATATTATGTCAACTTCTCTTTCATCTAGATTTTAGCTGACTTACTAATACTTTTTTCATAAATAATTCCTGGTAAAACAACTAATGGGGTAACATGAATTGTGTTATGGCTTTTGGTAAGCATAGACAAATTACCATTAAAGAGATCTTTAGGGGGGCGGTGCCTGGGTTAATTAAGTTTTGGACTCTTGATTTCGGTTTAGGTCATGACCTCACCGTTTGTGAATTTGAGCCACATGTTGGGCTCTGTGCTGACAGCACGGAGCCTGCTCACATGTTCTCTCTCTTTCAAAATAGATAAATAAATATTTTTTTAAAAAAGATCTCTTTTTTGTTTATAGGTTTTTGTGTTTCACAGTTTATAATATTGGCATATGTATCATCTATCATCATTTAATTTCATCAATGAAATAATTTCACATTTTGTTAGGAAAACATTACTCTATTGCTTAAATTTCCCATTTCCCTTGAGAAAATATCTTTATGTTTACAACATGTGTTTCTGGGTTTGTTTTCCTTCAAATATTTTCATTTCTGAGAGGTTTACAGTACTTGCAGCTTTCCTGTTAAAAGTGTATATAAAAGCAAAATTTGCTGGAACATAAAATCTATTATTGAGTTTATATTTAGTAAAAGTTTCAATTTGTACAAATATATACACACACATCCATGAGTAGCAGAAAAATATAAAGGAAAACTAACATATAGATTGCTTCTGGATAATTTTTGTTATTTTCTCTTGCTGTTTTGTGCTTTTATTTTTACTTTTTTAAAGTTTATTGACTTATTTTGAGACAGAGAGGGAGAGAACGAGAGAGCGAGAGAGCATGTGTGTGCACAGAGGAAGGATAGGAAGAGAGGGAGAGAGAGAATTCCAAGCAGGCTCTGCGCTGTGAACCTGATATGGGGCTTGATCTCACTAACCATGAGACCATGAACTGAGCAAAAAGAGATGGACCCTTAACCAAATAAACCACAGAGATGCCCCTGCTATTTTGGTTTTTAATACAGGCACAATGAGTATCATAATTTTATAACTAATGAGTAAATAAAAACTTATTTTTATGAAGGCATACTTCATACCAATAGGTAAATAATTATGTGTAATCAAAGTGTATAGTTTAATGAATTTTAACAAATACATACACTCATGAAACCATGACCACTATCAGGAAAAAAATATTTTCATCACTCCCAGAAGTTTCCGTGTGGCCCTTGCAGTGAATCTCTCTTTCCACCACTGGCTCCCAGAACTGTTTTCTATCTATAGGAATTAAAGGAGACTTATAGTTATAAGGAATTGGTTCATGTGATTATTGAGGGTGGGAAGTACCATGATCTACCATCTGTAAACTGGAGATCCAGAAAATCCAGTGGTGTAATTCAGTCTTAGTCTGAAGGACCAAGAGCCAGGTTAGCTGATGGTGTAAATCCCAGTCAAGGGATTAAAAAGGGAAGAAGTCCCAGCTTAATTAGGGAGGCAGAGGAAAAAGGGGTGAATTCCTTCCTCTGCCTTTTGTTCTAGTCAGACTGTCAAGGGATTTGGATGTTTCCCACATTGGGGTGGGCCATTTCTTTACCAAATCCATCAACTCAAATGCCAATCTCACCCAAAAGCATGCACTCAAACATACCCAAAATTATGTTTAATCTGGGCACCTGAAGGCCATTCAAGTTGACACATAAAAATGTCTACCAGGTTCCCCATTTTCACTGTTTTTATTTCACTAATTGTTGAACTGTTTTCTGCTGGGAGCCATACGGGCCTCGCTGGATGACAGTCACAGCGAGGAAATGGCAGCGTTTCCACAGCTCCTGCCACGAGAAATGAAAACTGGTATCTCCTTCTGCTACTACTGGCTCATGTTGGGAATGAGCCTGCGGCTATTGACCAGGCCTCACAATATTCCAGATCAGACCAATATTCCCCCCACAGATTTCTCATAAGGAAAAGCATATTCCTGCTTTTTCAAAAGAGACTTCAGATGAAAGCATTGTGGATGATTGTCAAAAGGCTCTTCCTATGGGCCTTGCAGATTCAACACTTACATAATAAAGGGGGCTAAGAACACAAGAGATACAATTGAGTCTGGCCCTGAGACAAAGAGCCTAATTTAGAGTTAAGGACAGATATCCACCCCCACCCAATTGTTTCTGCTTGGAGTACCGGCCCCCCCAAGGTATTTGTGAGTGTCTTATTCTGGCCTTGGATATGCTGGTTGCTCCCTGTGAAGGAACCTATTGAGGATCTTCTTCTTTTGTGATTACAAGAGCAAAAGTGTTTCCTGAAAGACCTGTTTTTCTTAATACTTCTTAAACAATCTATTGACCCCTGCTCATAAAGAAGTAACTTCACCCTTTTTATGCTAAAAACATTGTCTTGTATGCTAAAGATACCTTCTTTCCCCATAGGATAAGCATCTAAATCCCCTACCTCAATCACTATTGATAAAGGTTATGCAGGAGTCTTCTACAAATCTATGTTCTGGGAAATTCTTACATATCAAAGAAGTTTGTCATCAGAAATCATTGTCTAAGGCAAATGCCATTTCTGTGCCATCCCCCAAACACTTAATGATAAAATGAAGTTGAGCCCCAGTCAGAGCAGAGATGTCTGCCTGGTGACCAGAAAGACTCTTGGGGCTCTCTCACTCTCTCCCTCGCCAACACCGTCCATCCTTCAGGGACCCCTGGACCTGGCCAGAGCCAGCCTCCGACAGTTTTCACTCTCCAATTTATTTTTCTCCTTTAGGAAGAAGTATTTTCAAACCCTAATATTTTCAACCTCCATTAAGCGAGATACTGCCTTTGTAATGAACCTAGGGATGGTGTGCACTGAGTGGCAGACTGGAAGCTATGGAGTGGTTCAACAGCAGGGACTCCTCACTAAGACTGTGCTGCTGGAGACCAACTTGTCAGCAGCAGAGAACATAATCGAACCCCCAATATGGTACTTTCTCCTTCAAGGAGACCATCAGCTCTGGGTAGAAAGTCGGCTCATCACAAACCTTCCACTTTAGACATCAACAATTCATCCTTACTGGAAATACACCTCTTGCAGATGGTGATGTGCCTTTCCTGCATGCAGTGGCTTTGACAGCACCACAATCCTAAGAGACCCTTCACAACATGTTTTGTTTACTGATGTGAAATAATCCCCAGTCTTGTCTCAAAGAAACACATTCTCCAGTGAAGGAGGTGTGACACATGGTCATGAGATCCACTCCAATATACTGCATCATAGAAGCAGACCACCTGATGGAAATTTGGAATTGCCTACAGAAGGGCTGGTGCCAGCCTGGATTGTTATACTTTCCTCCAGGAAGGCATATAGTATCTTTATTGAACCAAAGACCAGCATATTTTGCTGTACCCCCAAATGGTAGAATAGATGGGTCTAGAAGACAGAAAGCTATAACTGACCTTTCCTACTATTAGTGCCAGTAACTGTCCTGTGGAATTTGTCCTTCCTATAATGCTGGACAATTGGTGCTAGATCCCAGGAGCAGAATGCTTCCACCAGTGGGAAGAGTAAGGATTACTAACCCTGATACCACTGTGACCAGGGTATTTTGGGTTTCTCATGCCAGTAGACTCTAGACACTGAAATAAATCACTATACTGGAAGATGTTACCGGTTCTGATCATATTGATCAGGGTTGCTGCTACATAATATTATCCAGGCACAATAGATCTAAAAGTCACATAGAAGTCTTTTGATACTTTCATTTCTGGTGATAAACTGAACAAAGAATTGCAGTAACTATAGTCTGGCAAGAAGAAAAGCAAGGGTTCAGGCCACTCTATATTTAGGGTTTGTGTTACACTACCAGGCAGGCCACCTGGCCCACCTGAAAGTTTGCCATAGGTAAAATTTAGAAAGTGTGGTGAAGGACACAGATAATGACCTGTCACCTTGGAATAAGCTAAAGCAGTGGTCAATGTAGTTTGTTTCACTAACCTCCCTATTAATCCTTTTTAGAGATGCTAGGTGAACACTGTGGTGAAGAGGGGGTGCCAGAGGAGACTTCAAGAAGCAAGAAGGGGCGTGTCCTGTGGAGGAAAGACTTGAGACCTACAGACCAACTAGCCTTTCTTCCTATTTGTTCCTGGAGGTTCAAAGTCATGACCTTTTGAAGTAGGAAGGAGGTCTATTCATGTATCTGGCTCACTTCTTCTGCATTATATTAAGGTCAACGCTATTCTCTGGTGATTTTTTTTCTTCTGATATATTGCTACTTGCTCTTTTGTGAGCTCTCACTAGGAAGAGGCATATGGACGCAACAGACACAAACTTCCTAGCAACTCATCTGCAATACTTCTATTACATCCGTGTTTTTCTTGCATATTTAACACTTTCTTCAATTCTGATTAGAGAACATGCAGGACTTAGCAATAAAAAGCTAGTTCTGATATCTGGGTGTATCTACTATTTTTAGCTCATTAAGGCCAATATAAATGAGCCTAAGTAATGAGGCTAGCTCCTTCTGTTAGTGACTCTATTGATCTCCCTATGAAAAATGAAGTTATGTTATGCCAAATTAACTAAGCAAAGGAAATTTTAAAATTTATTTTTTCCTATAATTTTGAGTGACCTATTCAGTAGTGAAAATTTATGGCATTACTGCCAATTATCAGAGTTGACATCCTCTCACATAAGGATTTCATGAGGTTTTTAAAGCATGAGATTATATATGCATGAGAAAATTGTGACTGGAAGCCATCAGGAATTATATACAATATCTGAAAAATAATGAGAAATGCATTTATTAGGTCAGAAAGCCAGTTTATGAAACTTACTGACTAAAGTGTTTTGACAGGCAGTAGAAATTATAGGTAGAGAATTAATAGCATTTCCAAATATAGTCAGAACACAATGACTTTCTTTAATGTCTTATTAATATATTCCAGCATTTTGAGACCAATGTATAGGGAAAAGAATATATATTTTATTTGAATTAGTAGGACAGTTTTGCATTAATTTAATGTCAGGAGTATATGCAACTAGCTACAGTACGATATAAGGAACATTTTCCATTAACCTACTGAACTGAAATTATCAGCTTGAAATTTTCTAATGACGAAGTTACTATAGGCTTTTAATAATTAAAAAAGGAGGGGAAAGCATCCACAGTGAAATCAGTAACTAACTGAAAATTTATAGAACTGTTCACAAAAAATGCATACCAGCCATCTCCTTCCCAATTCTTATGCTTCTGCTGTAAGGAGAGAATGTGTCATTGTATCAATGATTAATCTCTTCCAAACATCTGAATCACAGCAACTCATGCCTTCTCAGTAATCTTTCACTATCAAATATTGTCTGTTTCTGCTGTATATTCGTACTCCTCTCTACAATATCCATTAAAAGAGCATTACAATCTTTCTTTGGAAGACACAGCTCATTATAGCTACTGTCCTATTCTCTCCTTCCCCATCATACCTTGTACGGGTCCTTTCTTCACTACCCCAGCCACGGCAACATACAATTGTTCCTATCACTTTGATAACACTGTTCTAACTATTTCAATTCATTTCAGCAAATACACATATTATATGCTTACTCTCTGGCAGACACTATGACTGGGCTGTAGAATGCAGCTGAAAACTGCTGGGAGCTGCAGTGGCCTCGCTGGATGACCGTCATATTGAGGAAATGGTAGCGTTTGCACAGCTCCTGCCATGAGAAACGAAAACTGGTATCTCCTTCTGCTACTACTGGCTCATGTTGGAAATGTGCCTGCGGGTATTGACCAGGCCTCACAATATTCCAGATCAGACCAATATTCCCCCCACAGATTTCTCATAAGGAAAAGCATATTCCTGCCTTTTCCAAAGAGATTTCAGATGAAAACATTATGGATGATTGTTAAAAAGTCTCTTCCTATGGACCTTACAGATCCAAGACTTACATAATAAGGGGGCTTGAGTCTGGCCCTGAGACAAAGAGCCTAATTTAGAGTTAAGGGAAGATATCCACCCCCACCCAATTATTTCTGATTGGAGCACTGCCCCCCCCTCCCCCGGCATTTGTTATCAAGTATTTGGAGTGACTTATTCTGGCCTTGAATATGCTGATTGCAACCTGTGAAGGAAACTATTGAGGAACTTCTTTTGTGATTATGGGAGCAGAGGTGTTTCCTGAAAGACCTGTTTGACCCCTGCTCACAGAGAAGTAACTTCACCCTTTTAGGCTAAAAACATTGATATGCTAAAGATACCTTCTTCCCCATAGGATAAGCATCTAAATCACCTATCTCACTATTGGTAAAGGTTATGCAGGAGTCTTCTACAAATCTATGTTCTGGGAAATTCACATATCAAAGAAGTTTGTCATCAGAAATCATTGTCTAAGGCAAATGCCACTTCTGTGTCTGTGCTGTCCCCCAAACACTTAATGATAAAATAAAGTTGAGCCCCAGTCAGAGCAGAGATGCCTGCCTGGTGACCAGAAAGACTCTTGGGGCTCTGTCACTCTCTCCCTTGCTGACACCATCCATCCTTCAGGTACCCCTGGACCCCGGCCGGAGCCAGTCTCTGACAGTAACCAAGACAGCAAAGGCCATTGTTCGTCTAGTAACATATAGAGAGTAAGTAGAGAAATACTTCAATGTTTTAAGATATTTTAAAATAATGATAAAATTTTAAAGAAAAATAATTTGCTGTAGAATGGTGTTGCCTGCCTAAGACCTTAAGAGAAGTGTTTTGTGTATTTGCTTTGTTTATTTATTAACAGATGATAAGCTGAGATCTAAAGCCAATCACATATGAAGAAGAAACATTCCTAGAAAAGGCACAGAATGACCAAAACCCTAAGGTAATGAGGAGCTTGTGGTATTCTTGAGAAAAAAAAAAATTTTTTTAAAGGCCAATAGGAACATTCCAGTGAGTAAGAAAGAGAATGCAAGAGAAGATATTGCAATGGTAGTCTAGATGTTCTAGACCAGACTCTAAATTATGGAAGCCTTTGAATCCTAGGTAGAAAGATAGGGTTTTATAAGAATTATAAAGACAAATCACAGGAAAATTTTAAATAGGTAAGAGATACCATGCTATTTTATCTTCTTTTTTTTTTTAAGTTATTTATTTATTTTGAGAGAGAGAGAGAATGCAAGTCGGGGAGGGCCAGAGAGAGAAGGAAAGAGAGAGAATTCCAAGCAGGCTTTGCACTAACTGCATTTAGCACATGGAGCCTGGACATGGAGCTCAAACCCATGAACCGTGAGATCATGACCTAAGGTGAACCAAGAGTTGAACACTTAACCAACTGAGCCACCCAGATGGACCAAGGTTTTATCTTCCAAGATGATGAATGAAATGAAGGGGTACAGGGAGCAAAGGGAGGAACAGAGACAGGTGGAACAGTCTAGGTAAGAGGCAATGGTAGATTGAACTAGAATGCTGGTATGATAAGTCAGATGAAAGGGAGAGATGCAAAGATATTTTGGAGGTAAAAAGGCCAGGATTTGTTAAAGGAACTTAGAAGTAGAGAAAGGTCAGGTCAATAATACACCCAGATTTCTGGCTTTAATAAATGAGTATATAATGACAGATGGGTGGATACAATTCAAGTATATGTGAATATGGGGGCTGGGGAGGAAAGAAGCCAAGAATTTTGACAAATGACCTCAAACAAATAAATCCAATAAATATTTGTGAAGTTTCTTTTTTCACATGGCCTCATAGTTACTGGAGCCAGTTAATGATGCCCTCTTTCAAACACATTCTTCCTTTAGAGTCTCAGAA
The DNA here is from genome assembly GCF_003009895.1 of Hyaena hyaena. Classification (NCBI taxonomy): domain Eukaryota; kingdom Metazoa; phylum Chordata; class Mammalia; order Carnivora; family Hyaenidae; genus Hyaena; species Hyaena hyaena. The sequence continues at coordinate 461,204 of NW_024081651.1, forward strand.
ACACCACACTATTCTTTTCTTTTCTTCTGGTCAGGCTGTTGATTATTGGTTTTCTTTTCAAGGAAAACGCTTTGTTTCTAAGAGCTCTATAGTTGAAGTTTCACAGTATTCTGTTCCAGAATTTCTTTTATTTCTTATGCTTTTTGCTTAAATGATGTACTCAACATCATTCTTCTACAGTTTGCATGTGAACAGATCCCATATGTATATCCTTCAGGCTCAAATTTTGAATCACAGGCTCAAATTTTCAACTATCTCAATAGCCTTATTTTGATATCTCAGAGCTCTCAATGTCAATATATTCAGAATAGACCTAATAATCTTCCTTCACGTAAAATAAATTGTCAGACTTCTAGCTGTCTACACTAGAAACCTAGAAGTTATCTTTTATTTCTTTTTTCCACATCATTTTCCTAAGCACATCAAACTGATTTATTCCAAAAATGTTCTTTGCTGGGGAGCCTGGGTGGCTCAGTCGGTTGAGCGCCGACTTCGGCTCAGGTCATGATCTCACGGTTCGTGGGTTCGAGCCCTGCATCAGGCTCTGTGCTGACAGCCAGCTCAGAGCCTGGAGGCTGTTTCCGATTCTGTGTCTCCCTCTCTCTCTGACACTCCCCTGCTCATGTTGTCTTTCTCAGAAATAAATAAAACATTAAAAATTTTTTTAAAAATGTTCTTTGCTAAACTGTATGTCATGAATGGTGACTTCAGTGACAAATAAAAGGACATGGAACCTATAGTCATGGCCTTTATCAAATAGTGAAGGACAGTATGTTTAAAAAGTGACAACATAAATAAGAATATTTTTACAAATTTTTGAAATTTTATTACAAGTTACCTAATTTAGTTGAGAGAGATTCAGCATAGACATCTCTGAGGAAGTGCTGCTACTTTTACTTCCTATTATTATTATTTTTAATCAATACACATCTTTCCATATTCATTGGGCAAGTCACCACCTTCTCTTGGATTTTTCTATTACACTCTAAATGTTCTTCCTATAGTCCTTTTTGTCTCCATATATTCTAATTTATACTCAGAAAATAATATTACAAAAACAGTAAAAATCCCCACAAATATAAAATGTCAAAGTCTGATATTTGGTTACTTCTTCACTGACCTCTCAAACTATATACTACCCCGGTCCAAAATATATGTGCTCAGGCCATTGGACTTTATCTTATTGCAATCATTACAAATGCAATTCATCATTATTTATGTAATTACTGGTTAGTGTCTATATTCTCTGATATGTCATAAACACAAATAGGCAGAAAATGTAATTGTCATTATTTGTATCTCCTGTGTTTGGAATACAGACCAGCTATACCAATAAGCTCATAAAATGAGTGAATGTTTCATATTTAGAATAATCTACAACTAGACCAGCTTCATGCAGTGACAAAATATTCACAAATTGATTACAATACAGTCAACATATTTACCAAAAATGATTAATTGCACCATTTAAATAAAAACATAGGTAATAATTTGGTAATAGGTAGTACATTTGGCAATTTATTAATGGAAGATCCCTAATGTAAGACAAAGTGTAAATCAGTTATTCTTTAACTTAATTTAATTAATTTAGCAAAAATTACTAAAATTTCAAATCAATTTTGATAGTCAATAGTGGGTGTTATTTTCACATCATTATTAAAATATTTCTTTTGATATGCGAGTCACTTATTTGTTCTAATTTTGTAACAATGAACATTGTTCCACAGTCAAAAAAACTGGGTTGATGAAATCTGGTAACTATTACTTTTAGCTACTGGAAAACACTAATTTTCATCCTTCAGTTTACATAAGGTTTCATCCTTTCTTTTAGATGTTGACTTCAATATATTATAGATTTATTCAGTATCCTCACTACATATCTCTTATAATACATAGTAACATTCTGAAGGCTAGATATGTGTTGACCCCTGATGATGTGAAAGGAATTCTAAAAATTCTCACAAAATGCAAATGGAAAAAGATGTGGTATTAACAAAATAATGTAATATAAATAAGTACTTTCTTTGTCTAAATTACTGGGGTTCTAAAATCCTATCATAATTCAGTCTGATTTCTAATTAGCTTTTATGTCAGAAAATATACATTTTAACATAAAAAATTGGAGCTATGTAATATAGTGATTCCTAGTTCTATTCCATGGATTAATTCTAGGTTAGTTATATGAAAGTCATTTGAGAAACTTTATAAAAATATATATTAACATGCTCCCACTCCTAGAGATTCTAATTAACAAGGTGAGAAGATAGCCGACATTTTCTTTTCTTAATTTTAGAATGCTCCCAAAGGGATTCTCAAGGGCACTCAGCTCATCCACGTCTGAGAATCAATAATGTCACTTAGAGGTCACAAACTGGCTGCCAGTGGGCTGAATCTAACTCACAGAAATGATTTCCCTGGCCTATGGAGCATTTGCAAATGTTGGAAATTAACAGAGAATTTTCACATTTGTAGCTTCTCTTGAAAAAAAGAAAACCCTGACAAAACAGAATCTAGATTATTGAATAACAGCAGTGTGCTAGAGCAGGTAACAACTGCCTCTTTAATAAATTTATTCCTTCACTTGTTTATGCAAGCTAATATTTATTTATAGCCTGATCTGCATAATATTCCTCTAGTTGCTCAGGAAATTAAAATGAATAAAGTAGACAAAAATCCCACAACTATTCGAACTTGAGCTCTTACAGGAAAAACAGAAAGTACATATATGCTCCTTGGTTAAAGAGCACATATGTCTCAAGGTGAGTGTTTCTATCAGTCACCACATATGGGTCTCAAGACACCACAAGCCAAGTGTCTTCTTGTGATTTATCACCACACTTGCATATCCGTATTTTTTTAAGTTAAAGACAATTTCTCTCTTCCATTTTTATTTTTATATTAGTTAGAGCAAGGAAAGCTTCTATGAGAAACAGAAACAAAAACAAAATGTTCAGTGGCTTAACCCAAAATAACTGGAGTTCTCTTTTGTGTTACTGTTCATCATGAGTGCTCTACAAGGTAGTTATTTGGGAACTCATTCTCTCCTTTCATCCTGTGACTTTTAGATCCCCTGAGACTTCAAAACGATCTGTGAGCACTTAGTGAAGGGAAAAGAAAGGATGTGCATAGTATATTTCATAATACGCTATGAAAATTATTTCATAATTTTGCAACCATGTAATTTTACGACCTGGAAGTGACTCATATCATTCCTCCTGACATTCCTTTGGTGATAATAAGGCCTATATCCTACTGAGATGCCAGGGGGGCTGGGAAAGTAAGTCCCTACCTAGCAGCTCCTTCAATTCTATAGTATGGAAGAGAGAATAAGAGCATTTGCTGGACATACAGCTTGTCTTTGCCAAACCCTCAAAATTTATAAATGGCGGCGCGCCTGGGTGGCTCAGTCGGTTGAATGCCGACTTCGGCTCAGGTCATGATCTCAAGGTTCGTGGGTTCGAGCCCCACGTCGAGCTCTGTGCTGACAGCTTGGAGCCTGTTTCAGATTCTGTGTCTCCCTCTCTCTGGCCCTCCTCTGCTCATGCTCTGTTTCTCTCTCTCTGAATAATAAAATGAAACATTAAAAATTAAAAAAATATATATAAATGGGAAGATATACCTAGAGGGTTGCATAGTTCAAAAAAACAAGAGAGAACATATTTCTTTTATTTTCTTTTGTTCAATATGCAAACTAAGAATAGCTAGATAGAGGGCTGCAACTTGCCAAAGTCATACATCTTGTTATATTCTTGGCACCTATAGGCGATTGAATTTGACTTCTGATCTAGTACAAAACTTGATTTTTGGGAAAGAGAACCGATCGTAGAAGGGAATAAGATTTTCCTAAGGCCATAACATGAATTAACAGCAGAACCAGGAAAAGATGTGAAATAAGTCTACTAACTTTGAGTCCTATTTCTATTATACTTTAATTTCTCTCTAACATTATATAATTACATAAAATATGTAGATCTGTGTGCATGTCCAGACATAGTCTCTTTCTACTTATATGTTAACAGGTATTTATTTATTTATATCTTCACAATATTACTCTTTTTTCTGGTCCGTGCCGGAGGCCGGCTCCAGCAGGTCCAGGGGTCCTTGAAGGACGGACGGTGTCGGCGAGAGATAGAGTGAGAGAGCCCCGAGATTCTTTCTGATCACCAGGCAGGCATCTCCACTCTGACTGGGGCTCAACTTTATTTTATAACTGTTTGGGGGACAGCACAGAAGTGACATTTGCCTTAGACAATGATTTCTGATGACAAACTTCTTTGATATGTAAGAATTTCCCAGAACATAGATTTGTAGAAGACTCCTGCATAATGTTTACAATAGTGATTGAGGTAGGGGATTTAGATGCTTATCCTATGGGGAAGGAAGGCGTCTTTAGCATACCAGACAAAGTTTTTAGCATAAAAAAGGTAAAGTTACTTCTTTGTGGGCAGGGGTCAACAGCTTGTTTGTTTAAGGTGGAAGTATCAAGAAAAACAGGTCTTTCAGGGAACACCTTTGCTCTCATAATCACAAAAGAAGAAGTTACTCAATAGGTTCCTTCACAGGGAGCAATCAGCATATACAAGGCCAGAAAATGCTCCCAAGCAGAAACAAATGGGTGGGGGTAGCTATTTGCCTTAACTCTAAATTAGGCTCTTTGTCTCAGGGCCAGACTCAAGCCCCTTTTATTATGTTAAGTCTTGGATCTTCAATGCCCTTAGAAAGAGCCTTTTAACAATCATCCACAATGTTTTCATCTGAAATCTCTTTGGAAAAGGCAAGGAGATGCCTTTCCTTATGAGCAATCTGTGTGGGGAATATCGCTCTGATCTGGAATATTGTGAGGCCTGGTCTATACCAGCAGCCTCATTTCCAACATGAGCCAGTAGTAGCAGAAGGAGATACCAATTTTCATTTCTCATGGCAGGAGCTTTGCAAATGCTACCATATCCTTGCTGTGACTGTTATCCAGCGAGGCCAGTGCAGCTCCCAGCAGGTCTGAGCACTTTCTTTGTGATACTTCTCCTACTTCTCATGATTATTTTGGAGCAACAATTGTTGTACTATTATGGTCACAGGGCTGAACATATTACACAAGCCTATTACAGTATAAATTCATAACAAGGAACTTGGACCATGAATGTGCAAATTATATAGACTAGATTGTAAGGCCACAAGTCTAAACGTCTAAACCAAACTGACTCCATGACAGGTTTTAAGTTTCCCCTCTGAACTAGAAGGCCTGAGTTTCAGCTTTCCCGAAACTATCAGGCAGTTACACATTGCCCAAGGCAGGAGAAACCACCCTTGCAACACCCAATCAGGAAAGTCCAGCGACCACCCTCCACATTACTAAGGGAGAGGCCTGGAGATAGAAACTATAGGTAGGACCCTGTTACCTAATGTTAAAGTTAACCTGTAAGTCGCGGAACAAGATCCTAGGCTCACTCTATGATTGGTTGAATTTAAAGGTACTCTAAACGTTGTAATTGGATCCTGCCAAAAGTAACGAATACGCTAGACAATGTGTATGGTCAAACCCGCTGTCAATGATGTTGAATAATTATGATTGGATCACTGTTCCCATGTCACAACTTCTGTAACTCCCCCATCTCAAACCCCATAAAAACCCTACTCTGCCCTTGTTCGGGGCTCTCAGCACGGATCCATGCACTGGTGAAGTCTGTGAGCCCGAGCTCGAGCCCGTAATAAAGCCCTTTGCCTTTGCATGCGTGACTCGGTCTCCCTGGTGGTCTCTGGTCGGTGAGGATACTGCGATCTGGGTATAACAGGATCAGAAATCTTCCTCAAGAATACAGTAGAATAACAGAAGAATGATGATGGTGCAGAATTTGATATGATCCCTTTACCTCATTTTCTACAATGTTTGGGAGATAAACAAGTCTCTCCTCTCCAAATAACTGAAGGACTTGTGATAATCCTTTGTCTGAAATGTGTTCATCCTCTGAAACCATAATGCTGGGACATTAGGAACATGAAATAAACATAATGGATCTGAGAGAGGTCATGTAGATGGGCATAGCGGTGAGGGTAAAGTTGCATTACTGAGGTTAATGCGACAATTTTGCATGAGTTTCCTGATGAAGACACCAGCAGAAAGAGGACAGCAAGAACATCCCAAGTATATGATGTTGTTCACCAAATATGGCTTAAGATAAACCAAGTCAGAGCAGGTAGCTAATTACGACAGGTAACATTAGAAAAAAGGGCATTTTCCCTCTCTCTCCCCTCTGCTAAAATACTAGAAAAGATACCAATGGTTTTGAGGGAACTTTCCGGATGCTGAGCAGAAAGTTTAATCATAAATCCAATAGGAGTGGTACTCTGAAGCATTTTGGTTTTGAGTTTCTCATTTTAATGAGTGAAGGTTTTACTCAGTGATAGACTATTTCTGTACACAGCAGATTTGGTGTGAAACCGACCTATTCGACCTGAGACTTCTGCTTTTGTTTTTAGAACAAGCCTGACCTTCCTCAGATGGTACATCTCATTTTCCCCCACATTTTATGGAAAATATAGCACTTTAACATTTTACTCCCCAGAACGTTCTCCTTATTTGAGCAGTGCTTCTGAGCATTTCATTCTAGGCATTTCATTCTTAACTGAAAGCTCTTGGGAATTTAGTGATTTGCCTCACTTACCAGAATAAGGAATTTCTGGGGATAGGAGTAGGGATGTATAACTTGAGAAAGGAGGCTGTATTCAGTAAAAACCGACCACTGCTATTTCTAATATCTGGATAGTGTTGTTTAGTCTGGCCTATTCTACTGACCTTTTGCATCACTGATGGTGACTTTGTCTTAAGGGGTATATTGTCTTTACCTCCATTGTAGTTTCTTGTAGGATTATGAGTCAATGTGTGGGATCTGTACATATTAGAGACCTAATTTTAGACAGAGAATGACTACTTGTTGACCAAACTCATTTCTCTTTCTCTTGGGCAAAAACTTGATTTTCATTCATCATTTCAAGTAGGTATTACTATGTAACTAGGGTTTTGATAGTGGAATGTGGGTGGAAATGTAATATACCATTGAGAGGTTTGGGCCTCAAAAGTCCTCCTACATGATTTTCTATTTTATTTAGAGAAAAAGGCATCCAGATTAGGCATCCAGCAGAGAATTCAAAGGACCTAGAAGGTGACACAACCACAACACAGACAAACCCAAGTTGCTGCACCGCTTAATGGAAGGCTGGTGGCAAAACATCCATACTGAATGAGAGAAGATATGGAAAGCTACTGAGAACTTGTTAGTTTGTTTCAGTAGTTCTCTACCCTAATTAGAAATGGAATATATTTTTGACCCAGTACTCCTGGGTGAAATCAAAGATATTTTCTGGGCATTGGACTTTAATGCTTAGGCATAGTCAAGGACATTTAAGACTTGTTTCAAAACCTGTTATGCTCTGCATATTGGTTTTCTATGAGTCCAGTCAACACCACAAGGGGGCAGAGTTGCCTAATCCCATCAATCAGCCAAACAATTCCTCATTTATGACCCATTTAAGACACAGGCTTTTCTATCTAAACTCTTGTTCCTACCATGTGTAGTAGATTGGTATAAAACTTTTTCAGATAAATAGGTATATATTTTTATCCATTTGCCCCAGCTCAGGAACAAAATAGATTCATATAGTAAGTGTATCTTATTACTTAAAAACTCCATAGATCTATTTTGTATTTTACAGATATACATATACCACAGTATATATTTATGTATTTATACATAGAGAATATTGTTGTAAAAGTACATATATACACATGTACATACATATATATATATGTACACACACACAACTATATATATATAAAGTTTATTTTGAAAGAGCGTGTGTGTGTGTGTGTGTGTGTGTGTGTGTGCACATCACAGGGCTCCATCTCACAAATGGTGAGATTATGATTTGAGTAAAAATCAAAAGTCAGATATTTAATCAACTGAGCCACTCAGGCTTCCCATATATGACATATGTATATGTCAATAACTGTAGTTATAAAGGACACGGCTATTAACTTAGTCATATTTTCCCCAACTTCTAACTACACTGTATACAAGCCAATTTTAAATTATATATATTTGTACATGTATGCATTACAAGCATTAAAGGTTTAGAAGGTCCAGGACCCCTCCCCCTCATTATAGGGGTCTTTTAAAAATGTGTTGATTGGAGATAAAGTTTGTATAAAGGTACTACTTAAACGTGTTTGTACCTGTACAGATCCCTAAGCAAAGTCGCCATTAGATGGATGACTAGAATTGCAATCCACCACCCTCACGTAATAGAAATTTTGACTCCTCTAGACCTGGTTGTAAACTAAAAGTTATAGTTGACCAGGTGGTTATAGGGAGGTAAGTGTAAAAGACAGAGAAAGGAGGGGAGAAAAGAGAGAAGTATAAGTAGAAGGAAGAGGAGGAGGAGAAGGAAGTGGGAGGGGGGAGAAAACGGAGAGAAGTTTTCACACAAGGGGAAAAGAGAATACGTGGTTTTCCCCAGAGTGCATAGATACAGCATGAGTCTAAAGTATAAAGGGAAACAATACATCAAAATATTAATGAATGTTTTCTTTTCCAACTTCCTTATCTTTCCCCTTATTAATTAAAACAATTTTTTGCCTCCACAACAATTTGCATTATTAATGCAGAAATGCAAAGATAGAAGAATACCAATGTTCCATCTTTGCCTCTCAAAATAATTTCTTTCTGCTCATTTCAAAGATAGTAATTTAAGTGTCAGAGATTTTGTTTACAAAAAAAAGTTTTGATAATATAAGGATCAAGGCTTGAAGATGCTGAACAAGACTGAGGGGGTGGATATAGATTCATTAAAGTTTTACACACACCCCCCCCACATACACATACATACCACACACACACACCCCACATACACATATACACACACACACAACACACACACACACACACACACACACACACATACACACTACTTGGTATTTTTCCTACTGGTTTACTTTCCAGTTTACATTGATTAGCTTCTTGCCACTTAATCTTTTATACTAAATGTGATACTCATATGAGTTCCAGGAAAGTAATCAATACCTTTTTCTCCCTGTAGCATTAATTCTGCTTTTTTACTGAATTGAAATATAGGACCTGACTAATTATTTTGAAATTCTTTTGCTTAATAAATGTAAATTTAGAAGAATGGCCATAGAATAAATATGTGTGTATACATATACATATATATTAAATATAGGATTTCTTAATCTGCTATTTGAATATCTTTTCTGCTATTGTGAATATATTCATTGGTAACAGTATTAGATATAGGTTCTTCTAACATAAAATTGAGAAAAATTACTAGATATTGTGTAATTTTATTTTATGTATTTTTCTTCAAGTGCTTCTGAGTAATTTAATGTAACTTACTGAAATGTTCTGTCATCATTTGTCTTACTTGTTTTTTGTTTGTTTTAGATGCAAAGAACCTGCAGACTTTTGTAAAAACTCCCTTGGGCCAAAAGGTGAGGGGCTTGCAAATGAGGACATACCAACCATTGTTTGATCTCAAACTCTATTTGGGTAAAAGGTCAGGGGTTGAGCAACCTAGCTCCTCCTGGCTGCAGCAAAACCCTGAGATATAAATCTTTAGTGAACATTGTGATTAGAATGGTCAAACATGTTCTTCAAGCAACTGTTAAGCAACCCCCACCTCTAACTGCAAAATTCTCCCTTCTGTACGCCGGCTTCGCCCCTCTCCCTATATAAACCCTGAGCTATGGCTCGCGAAGCGCTCTTCCGAGGACTCTTTGGGTGCTCCGGAGGGCCCAGGGGCCGTAAAATAAGCCTGAATAATCAACTCTTTTTATGTTTTGTGGGCTTTGTCCTCAGTGATTCTCCTTTGGAAAAGGTGGTCTAACACTTTAAGTGAATTATTTTTTGAGGACATTAAAAGTGTTCTAACCAGATCTGATGCTAAAGTTTTGCCTTTATAATAAAAAAGAACAAAGTTTAAGAATTTAGTGATAAGTAATATGGTTCATATTATCAGCTTAGCTATAAAAAAGATTACTACTTTAAAATATTTTATATATAGAAGATAGTGATATCTAATGTATAAAATAATGTAGAGAGATTGACCTGCTTGTTCTGGGTCAAAAAGTCATATGGTATCAAATAATTTTTAAAATACATATTACTCTTTTTTCCTGCCATTATTCTAAATGAATGAGATTACTTTGGTCTGTGGATTCAACAGAGTAAACTTAAGACCAAGTTTTGCTCTCTGAGTATGTTTCCTTGGTACTTGGTTCTATTCTCTGGCTTTCTGTACCCACTTTCTGAGTCTTATTTCTTTTTCCATAAGAAACGTCCATGTTTATAAGTAATTTTCTCAGTCTGCTTCCTTTTTGTAAAAGATTAGGGCTGACTGGGGACTCAAGGTTTTTCTTTCTTTCTTTCTTTCTTTCTTTCTTTCTTTCTTTCTTTCTTTCTTTCTTTCTTTCTTCCTTTCTCAACTGTTCTCATCCTTTTTAGTTCATGCTATGATGCTTTCATGAAGACTTTACATTTGAAAACATTTGGAATTTCCTGTGAATCATTTTGGGGTTTACTCTATTAGAAAGCCACACCCATAAATCTCCTAGAGATTCAGGCTCACTTCAAGCTGTGAGTCAAGATCCTGTAGGATAATGCCCTTAAATCTTTCTGAGGTGGTAACAAAGGGCCTTACATCTATGTATGGGACTTCATCTTGAGTCTGATTTCATTTTTATCGAAAGCTCCCTGGGTTTGATCTTTGAGATCCTCAGACCCACTGGGAAACGTTTGTTACCTGCAAGGAATGAAAAACATTTGTATCCCCCTGTCCAGAAAGTTCTGGTTTGAAAAATGGTCTTCCAGATTCTGCCTGAAAACTTCTTTAATTCATCCCTCTCTAAACTTACTTTATCATATTCAACAAAGGAAGCCATTCAAAACAAATTTTGTTTTGCCTTCTTAGCCAGTTTACTATGTACATTTACTGTTTTCCACATCTATGCCGATGACAACTGTCACAATTCCTACCTCTGCATATCACAAGTTGCATTTTCTCCAGTGTGTAATAAAAATTCTTCGCCGAACTTCCAGCCTTCACCAATGTCTTTATATCTTATATCCATATCACCTATCTATCCTCCTTCTATGCCCCAATGCCAATATCATGTATTTTGTTTTGTTTTGGCGACACCCAACTTCTAGATATCAATTTCTGCTTCACTCGTAACAAATCATTCTAAAACTTAGAGGCTTGAAACAAGAATCATTTATTCACTCGTGGTTTCTGTTTGGGAATACAATTCCAAGATGGCTCAGTTGTTGTTTGGTAAGTAGATGTTCACTGTTGACTGGAAATTCAGTCTTTGGTCAGAGTCTTGATTCTCCTCCATGGGGATTTTTCATATGGCTGAGTTGGGTTTCTCACAGCATGATAGTAAAATTCTAGGAGGGAGAATCTAGAGTACAGGCCAAGAGAACAAGCCCCTGTATCAAAGTGCTTCTCAAGTCTTCACTTACATCAAACTTGTTAACATCCTTTTGTCCAAAGCAATTCATGTGAACCAACCCAAATTTAAATAAGAGGATATTACACACAGTTATAAAACTATAAGGTATAGGGTTTTGGGGGCGTGTGTGGGGTAATGCAAAAATAAGTTTTAGCACCTCCAAATAACCATGTTTATTTTAATTTAATTTTTTTTTTGAGAGAGAGAGAGCATGCAAGTAAGTGGGAGAGAGGGACAGAGGGAGAGAAAGAATCCCAAGCAGGTTCATGCTCAGCACAGAGCCCCATGCAGGGCTTGATCCCAACACACTGGGATTGTAATCTGAGTTGAAATCAAGAGTCAAACAATCAACTGAGCCACCCAGGTGTTCCCTTAGTTTATTTGTAAAAAGTAAATTTCCTCCTTCCTTTCCAACTACCCGCAATGTTTGTTTTCATTCGAAAACTTGGCAATTACCTCAAAATCATGCATTTCTCTCCCATCCAATTAGCCATCAATACTATTGATTGTATCTCAAAAACGTTTCTGAACTCTGCCTTGTCCTGCGATTTTATGCTTTTCAGTGTAATAATTCTTTTTTTTTTTTTTTAGTTTCATGAATGCAAAACATTGTCACTTTTTATTTGGAAGTAATGTCAAACTTTGACAAGTCAGTGTAATAATTCTTGAAACAAACCTACATCCGTATATCTTTCCTTTAGGTAAAAATTCCATATATTTATAAAATTCTGTTGACTTTTAAATTCTTGCTCACCATTTTTTTTTTACTTTTTTTTTTTTTTAATGTTTTATTTATTCCTAGGAGAGAGAGAGAGAGAGAGACAGCGAGAGCAGGGGAGGGTCAGAGAGAGAGGGAGTCACAGGCTGAAACAGGCTCCAGGCTCTGAGCTGGCAGTCAGCACAGAGCCCGATGGGGGGCTCGGCCCGATGGGGGGCTCGAACCCACGAACCGCGAGACCATGACCCAAGCGAAAGTCGGACGCTTAACCGACTAAGCCACCCAGGCGCCCCCTTTTTTTACTTTTTAACTGTTAGATAAGTTTTTCAGTGGGTTCTCATTTTTTAAATGTGTATTTATTTATTTTGAAAGGTGGGGAAGGACACAAGGAGAGAGAGAAAGAGAGAGAATCGCATACAGGCTCCACCTGTCAGCACAGAGCCTGACGTGGGGCTCCATCCCAGGAACCCTGAGATCATGACCTGAATTAAAGTCAAGAGTCAGACACCTAAGGGGTGCCTGGGTGGCTCAGTCGGTTAAGCGGCCGACTTCAGCTGAGGTCGTGATCTTGCGTCCGTGGGTTCGAGCCCCACGTCGGGCTTTGTGCTGACAGCTCAGAGCATGGAGTCTGTTTCAGATTCTGTGTCTCCCTCTCTCTCTGACCCTCCGCCGCTCATACTCTGTCTCTCTCTGTCTCAAAAAGAAATAAACATTTAAAAATTAAAAAAAAAAGTGAGACACCTAAGCCACTGACTGAGCAACTCAGGTACCCCCTGATTTTTTTTTTAAACCTCTCTGATCAGGCATCAGAAATACACATTTTAAGAAATGCTTCATGTGGTCCACGTGAACACTAACACTTGAGTGCTGCTCTTTTAGACCATTTCAAGATTTTTTGCTTTTTTCGCATGTGTCTCCTGCCTAGAATGAACTTAGCCCATTCTGTTTCTGTCAGTTTTTAGATGCAATGCAAAATACAAAATTATAAATGTTGCCTGATTCCTACAATATTTTTAGCTCATACTTCGTTTATAGCACTGAGTATATATTAATGACTAATATAATCAGAGGTATAATTTTCACATGCATTAAATAATCCAAATTCATTCATTATGTGAGTTTAAAGTACTTTGGTCTCTCATTAATTCAAAGAAATCTTAACTGGTGCATATCATGTGTCAGGTATCTGGGGTACAGGAGTGCACAAGATAAAACTCATTCTTACAGGGCAATAGGAAAATATGCAAGTAAAAGTTCCTATGGTAGTAAGTACTAATGGTGGGATAGGAGAGAGAGACAGCGTGAGCAGGGGAGGGTCAGAGAGAGAGAGAGGGAGACACAGACTCTGAAAAAGGCTCCAGGCTCTGAGCTGGCAGTCAGCACAGAGCCCGACGCGGGGCTTCGAACCCACGAACCGCGAGATCATGACCTAAGCGAAAGTCGGACGCTTAAGGGACTAAGCCACCTAGGCGCCCTGGGATAGGAACCATATATGGTAATGTTATGGAGAGAGAAATGGAAGGGGGTGTAGTAGTTAGCTCATTCAAGGTGATCAAAGGAAGCTTCTTTGCAAAGAAAATACTTGAGCTGTGAAGTACTTAAAAGGTCCCTGGAAAAGCAAGTACCAGCCTTAAAAACCTATAGGCACAACAGTTTCTTAGTAATTTTAAGGCAGACATTTATTTTTTTCACAACACTAAAAGACACATATTTAAAATCTTAGAATACTGAATACTGTTAATGTTATCAACAGTTTGTGGGACTTTTTAACCTACTAATTAGTAATATCCTAAAAAAGTTGGGACTAGTTTATTCTAATTATTTTGTTTTTCAGTGGAGGTGAGTTGAGGGGAGAAAGTTTTATAGGAAGTTGATAATAGTAAAGTACTGCCTATCTAATACCCCTTCTCTACTTCTTCTTTACCAAAGGAAATCCTCTTTTGTTGGGAGCATGGTTCCTCCATACTTAAAAAAAAAAATTCCTTGTTTTATATCTCTGTAAAATCAAACTACCACAAACTTAGTGGCTTAAAACAGCACACATTTATTATCACACAGTCTTGCAGGTCAGAAGTCTGGTGTAGGCCTCAAAAGGCTAAACTCAAAGTTTGGTACACTGCATTTTTTTCTGGAGGCTCTAGAAAAATTCATTTCCATGACTTTTCCGGTTTCTATATTATTTCCCACATGCCTTGACCATCTTCCCCCATCTTTAAAGCCAGAAACTGCAAGTTGAGCCTTTCTCACAGCATATCTCTGTCTCTGACCCAGCTGGGTAAGGTCCTCAACTTTAAGGATTTATGATTAGATGGGGTCCACACAATAATCCAGGTTAATCTCATCTCAAGGTCTTTAATCTTAATCACATCTGCTAAGAATCTTTTGTCAGATAGAGTAAGAAATCACAGGTTCTTGAGAACGAGGATTTCACTGGGGAGCCACCATTCTGCCTACCATGGGCAGGCTTGCAAGAGGGGTCGGACTTAAGGTAAGTTTTTAGTTGATAGAATAGATGGGTTACTATGTGGCACTTATGGGAAAGTTCCTTAATGAGAAAACAGACTCTAAGGTTCATAGACCCTTTGCTTGATCCTGCACCATTCTACTGCTTGAAACATGACCAACATAAGCTAAACTTCTGGCAGGCACACTGAGATCAGGTATACAAATGCTGGGGAAGAGAAAGCTAGAAAGACTCACTCCAGGCTGCCTACATCTGAACTTCTTTTATGTGAAAGAAAAATGACTCTATTTAAGCTATCATTTTATTAGATTTCTCTTAATAGCTTTGAGACAAAGCTTATTCTTAACCAATATGTTTCATCAAAGTAAAGCTGAGTGGGTTGTTACAAAAGGAAAAGATCTATGTTGACCATGGGATGGTTTCATTTCAATGACTGAATTAGATTATCCATTCAGCAATCTTATTTACTGGTGGTACACAGTCTTTAACCAGTTCAATTGACAAACTATACAAACGTGGACAAGTCAAGTTATCTAGAGGGACAAGGCAGAGCTGATGTTCTATTAACAGCTTAACTGTAATTAAGCCAACAGTCAGATGTCAATATACATGTCAGTATTATAAGAAAATGAATTTTGCTGCTAGAATAGTATGGTAATATATTTAATTAAAATTGTAATTCCTTTTTTGAATCAGCAAATCTTAGTTGCCAAAAAGAAATATTAATATTTTAAATTTGTCACATGTATGCTGAGTTTTATGTCTAACGTTAAAAAACATTATATTCTTATGTAAAATATCACTGATAATGCCAAAAGAAGTAAAAGATTTTGAGACCCAAGTTTGAAATAAAGCTAACAATACCTCTTTTAGGTTATTCAAAGTCTGAAATTCTTGTATAATGTTATTTATTCACGATCCTCTCTATATTACAAAAGTCTAAAATTTTCCAATTACTGTTTTATTGTTGATTGGTTCATTTAAAGAATTTTAAAAAAGCAAAGTTACCTAGTTGCTGGTGAAACCAAAAATATTTTCTAATGGTGTGATGAACTGGGGTTATTTAATCAACAAATCACATAGAATTTGAGCTTATTTTTCACATTTCAGAGGAATCATTTTGTGCTTATTTAAGATATGATGTCAAGTCTTAGGAGTATGTGTTCTGTGAACCATTTTTGATAAGTATAACAATGTGTCAGTTCCATACCTCGGATTATGCTTTGCTACATTGCACACACAATGAATATCATCTATTGTAAGATGTTTGGTCTACTGACACTATAATTTTGTTTTGCATTAGTAAATAGGTAATTCAGTTTTGTTTGGTTTATTTATCCATTTTTATCTCTTTTACAATTGAAATTTATAAGTGTTAGACAAAATTTTATACGATACATGCAGTAAGCTTACTTTTAAAAATGCACCCAACTTTGTGTTCTTTGTTTTGAAAAAGTCAAAAACTGAAGGAAGAACTCTATTGTTTTCAACAGAAAATATGGCAGGTTGAATGCTGTCCTTACCTAAAGCTATGTTCTCACACCTATCTCTGGAATCTATGAAAGTTACCTTACTGCTTTAAAGTCTGTTTATTTATTTTGAGAGAGAGAAAGCATGAATCAGGGAGGGCAGAGAGAGAGAATCCCAAGCAGGATCTGTTCTGTCAGTGCAGGGCTCCCACACAGGGTTGGAACTCAAACCCTGAGATCATGACCTGAGCCAAAATCAAGAGTTGGATGCTTAACCCACTGAGCCACCCACGTGTCCCAAATCTCACCTTATTTTAAAGAAGGAACAACAAACAGATAGAGCAGGAGAAATCACAGAGACAGAGGAGAAGGCAATGTGAAGATGGAGGCAGAAATTGGAGTGCTGCAGCCACAAGCTAAGGAATGCCAAGAATTGCTATAGGTCAGCATCACTAGGTGAGGTTGTGGGATACATTCTTCCCCTGAGCCTCTGGAGGGAGCACATCCTTACCAACACCTTGATTCTGGAATTCTGGCCTCCAGAACAGAGAGAGAATACATTTCTGTTGCTTTAGGCCACCTAGTTTGTGGTGACTCGTTAGAGGAGCTACAGGAAACCAGCTACCATTTCAAATAATTTTCATTCTTACCTGTTCTCAGTTTGCCATTATTTTTTCTTTAAGTTTTTGCTTAAATTCCAGTTAGTTAGCATACAGTGATATTAGTTTCAGATGGTCAACACAGTGATTTACCGCTATCATAAGGCACCTGGTGTTCATCTCAGCAAGTGCCCTCCTTAATCTCCATGATTATTTCACCCATTCCCCCCACCTGCCTCCCCAACCTGGGAACCATTAGTTTGTTCTCCATAGTTAATAATCTTTTTTTTTTTTTTCAAATCAATTTGATAAAACTAGGATTTGATCCTTTTGAGTAACTGAAAAATTATGCATAAAGATTTTCTTAGTTTCAGATTAAAGTAGAAGATTAAATACATATTTTCACTTCAGTCCCTCTGAATTGTCACTATAATGATAGCAAAATGTTGTGTGTGTTTTTTTTTTTGTTTGTTTCTACCCAAAAGGACTAAGAATTGGAGAGAAGATGACAGTAAAAACGTTTTCAGAATTGAAAAGCACAAGAAAAATATGTTGTCACTGACTCAGTAGGCCTCTCAGAGAAAGCTGAATTCTAAACCATCAATGGGGAAGTTGTGAAACACAATCTCATGGAAGAATAAATCATCAAAACAGGAGATTGGTAGAAAGTGTGTTTACAAATCTAATAGAATCCCTCACTGCCTTCCAGTCTACAGTGCCCAGCCTTGCATCCAGATCTTCAATCCTTCCCTGGAGAGGAAGATAATTGCCCCTGTCTCAAATACACACACATGCACTCTAGCAGAAGACTAGAGATTTATTCTCTGAAGTAGGAAAAACAGAAGTTCTCTTTACTTGAGATACCTAAGCCTTGTAAAAAGGGGAGTTACTATGCTAACACTGAAAAGTTGAAGAAAAATGTACTAATTAAATATTGAAACCTCTACTTTCCCATTCTTGGTCCTCAGCAAGTTGACTAATACTCCCCAGGAAGAGGCTAAAAAATTTATCTCTGTAGACTCAGATCAATGAAAGAATAAAGATCCAAAGATACTGATGTCAGTGGTTCCCCATTATAAGAGCCCAACCATTCCACTCACAGTCAAACCTAGTCAATAAGCCAATCCCCTCCATACAGAAGACTTCCATTCATCTTCCACCATTTCCTTCTTCCACGTAAGAATGTATCTAAAAATAACTAGACACTAAGGAAAGCCTTTAGTGTGAAAGATCAAAATCAAAACATCATAAAAAGATAAGTAACTTGTAGAGGAAATAAAACTACACAGAGAAATAGGTATCCTTAGCATCAATATCCTAAGAAAGATAAAATGATTTTATAATATCAAAAACATTAAAATTAAGGAAAAAGAAATAAACATAGAATAAGAAAGCAATTTCAGTAATTAAAAGTTTGTCAGCCGAAGTGCATTAGGAATATCATTGTATACAATTAAAAATAAATTTGAAAAAAATCTCCCTTAAAGTACAGAAACACACACACAGAGAATGGAAAATGAGAAGAAAAATGCAGGAAAAAAAGAAAAGGAAAAACAGTAACAACAACACACACACATACTCTCTCTGTCTCTGTCTCTGTCTCTGTCTCTCTTTCTCTCTCTCTCTCACACACACACACACACACACACACACACACACACAAGAAAATTAGAAATTTGGGCCTAGAATCTAACATCCAAATACTATAAATCCCCAAAAGAAAGAAGAGCAGTAATAACCCCCACACACACAAAAGAAAAAGCAAATAGCTGAATAAATAATTCAATGTATCTTACAGAACTAAGAAATGTGAATTTCCAAATTGAAAGCCTGACTGCCCAGCACAATGACAAAAATAGTTACACTAAGGCATATTATCAAAAATTTTAAGAATTTGGGGCATACAGAATAGTAAAATATTGTAATGGAGAAGGAAAGGGAATGATCAGGAATCTGTATGCTGTTGGATTTTTCATAGCAATGCTAAAAGCTAGAAGACAATGGAACAATAACTTAAAACAATTGGCAAAAGTGATTTCCATATGCAGCCATATTATCAATTCACTTCAGGGTAGACTACCAGTGCTTTCTTATATGTGAGATCTCAAAAGTTTTACTTTCATGAATCCTTCTCAAAAGCTTGTTTTGGAGATCCTCCACGAAAATTTAGAAGGTAAACAAAGAGAGGAAGACATAAGATTCAAAATACAAGAGAGATGTTAAAGAGTTCCTTAAGATGAAGGTAAAGGAAAAGAACAATAGCTGTGCAACAAAAATAAATGACTATCTCTCTAAAATGAGTATTTCAGACGGTAACAAGCATTTCCAAGAAAATGGCATCAAGAAACTCATTTTAACATATTGCAAGGAAACTTGGATAATTTTATGGAAGAAGGCTTTGTAGCTGAATTTATGATCAGTACATAAAAGGCTAAGCAATCACAAAATAAGAAATATTAATTTCAAGGAAAACAAATTGTTTAAGAAAGGAAAAGATAATTGAAGATTATCATGTAAGATACGAGTGACATTTATGTAGTCTTACTAATGTAAACAATGAATAATAAAAACAAAATAAGAAAGTTAACGATTTTCAACCTATAAACTATGGATACTGTATAAGTGTGTGATAGATTTGGTGATGCAGTGAAATATATCAGACAAATAAAGGCTTTTCTTCAAGAGCAGAAAGAATGTATTATGCTAAGTGAAATAAGTCAGTCAGAGGAAGACCAATATCATATGATTTTATTCATATGTTGAATTTAAGAAACAAAACAGATGAACATAAGGGAAGGGAAGAAAAATAAGATAAAACAGAGAAGGAGTCAAACCATAAGAGACTCTTAAATACAGAGAACACACTGAGGGTTCCTGGAGGGGGTGGTGGATGGGGGATGGGCTAAATGGGTGACAAGCATTAAGGAGGGCACTTGTTTGGATGAGCACTGAGCATTATATGTAAGTGATGAATTACTAAATTCTACTTCTGAAACCATTATTACATTGTATGTTAACAAACATATTGTTAAAAAAAGTTTAAACTCTTATAATAACATGGAAGAGATAGGATTAAATAATGGAAAATGCGTTGTCTTATTTCTCTGTGTTCATTTCTTCACTTAATAATATTGACATCCTCTCATGTGGCACTCACACTGATAGATTGAGATCAGAATGAATAGAACAGAGTTCTTGCCTTTAGCAGTTTATAGTCCAGGAAGAAAGGTACTCCTCTACTACTTACAAGTGTGATAATTGTTAAAAATGAGAAAAAATAAGGATATATTTCAATGTAAAAATATTTATAAAGCTGATGATTTTCCGAAGTAGTCTATGCTATTATTTAGATATGTGGAGGTCAAAAACAGAAAAAAAAAAAAAAAATCAAGGAAAGATAAAGAAGTGGAGCGATTGGCTCTGAGGGATCAAAAATGGAGTGACACGTGGGCCAGAGGGTTGTTTTTATACCATGTGTGGAGTACATACTGCAGTGTCCCATCCCCTTGAGTAACCTTCCCCTGGGTGTGAGCAAGGACTGCCTTGCTTATAACTAATATAGCTAAGGTGAGGAGCTGACACTTTCACGATAATACTACTTAAGACTAAATCTGTTTTGGTAAGAGATACTCTGTCTCCTTTGCTATCTTTGAGAAGAGAAGATGTCATGTTTGAAAGACCATGTGGCAAGGACCTAAGGGCACTCTCTGACAACCAAAAGTAAGGCAGTGAGGCCTTCCATGAAAACCATATGAGGTGGAAACTACCAGCAATCATGTGAGATTGTTAGAGGATCGTTCCCTGGTTCAACCCTGAGATGAGACCAGAATCCCAGACAGTACCTTCATTGTGGCAGGCGAGACTCTTAAGCAGAGGACCCAGAGAAGCTGTGGCCCAACTCTTGATCACAGAAACTGTGAGACAGTAAAAGTGCTTCATTTTAAGCCATCAAGTTTGTGGTAACATTGTGACAAAGAGACAAAAATTAAGAAACTATATCTTGATGAATAATTGACTCTGTAATCACCTGCATGTATCATTTTATTGAACATAAAAACTAAAATTAAAGAAAACATAGTCTTTTAATGAAAATGGATCTATCTATCTATCATCCATCTATCTAGATATCATCTCAATAGACTCCAGAGTTCCAATAGTGACATTATAATTTTTTAATGTTTATTTATTTTTGAGAGAGAGGGCATGAGCAGGGGAGGGGTAGATAGAGAGGGAGACACAGAATCTGAAGCAGGCTCCCAGCTCTAAGCTGTCAGCACAGAGCCTGATATGGGGCTCAAACCCATGGACCTTGAGATCATAACCTGAGCTGAAGTCAGACGCTTAACTGACTGAGCCACCAGATGCCCCTCCAATAGTGATATTAGACAGATTCTGCAAGCTGCTTGTTGTGCAAGTGAGCAGACATTTCGGTTGTTTCCTACTCTGTCATCTTCCCAGAATCCTCTTGCTCAAGAAGGTTATCTTAAAAAATTACTTAAAGAGCTTGTTTGATAAAATACAGAGAGAAATATTCCCTAATATTGAAAAAAATATCAAGTTTATATATATATATGTATATATATATTTTTAGCGTTGATTACATAGGATATAAAGGAGGATTCTATGAATTTAACATTTAGAATACCAAGAACAATAATGTTTAAAGCATTTTAATCACAATAGCTCTTACAGAGGCAAACTGAGTACTAATGTCATATTTTTTATAATTTTTATTTAAACATACGAAAACTATTTTCATTTATACCTTTTATGTTTTCTCTGATATTATTTCTTCCATGTTCTAAATCATTTAAATTTAATATTTAGAAGATGAATGTTTAGAATTTTAAGTTTAGTAGATTATAATCTGCAATACATACTGTAATACCTTTGAATCAGTATTTAAAATAAAGATGACTTTATGGGGCACCTGGATGACTCAGTCGGTTGAGCATCTAAATCTTGACTTAGGTTGTGATCTCATAGCTCATGGGATTAAACCCCATGTCAGGCTGACAGCATGGAGACTGCTTGGGATTCTCTCTCTCCTTCTCTCTGCTTCTCCCCTGCTTATGTATGCACTTTCTCATAATAAATAAATAAACTCTAAAATACATATGATTTTAAGTGGACTCTCTTAATGTTTTATTAAACACACACACGGGGGTGGGAGGCGATGGGTGGCTCAGTCAGTTGAGTGTCCGACTTCCTCACAGGTCCTGATCTCAAAATTCATGAGTTTGAGCCCAACGTCAGGCTCTGTGCTGACAGCTCAGAGCCTGAAGCCTGCTTCAGATTCTGTCTCCTTCTCTGCTTCTCCCTGACTTGCACTCAACACACACACACACACGCACACATACTAGTTTCACCGAATCCCACATTTTGAACATGATCACAGTTTAGTCTGGGTCACTGTATCTTGCATTTGAAAACTACCTGATAGATTTGTCAGCTGCCATAGATAACAAACAGAAACATGGGAGCCAGTCATTCTCAAACTGCTGTTTGCCCTATTTCCCAGTCAGCCCAAAGAGGTCAGCTGGAGAAAATATCAGGACAGATGATACTTTTAACTATAAATCATCACAAACTATTAAACAGTCAACTGAATTTTTCTCTCTTCTTCATCTCTATTGGCATTTCTAGTGGCATTCCAAATGTGAAATAGGCTTAGTGTATATCAAATTAGGGGGAAAAAATGGAGTTTGGCATTGGTGTAGGGAACACGTCGATAAAAAATAATCTGTCTTATTGTACACTAAATGATATGAAATTATTAATGCATATTTTATTTGGTCTTAACATTAAATGTTTTATATCATGTGCTTCATTTTATTGGTGTTAATACCTGAATAAAATGAGATTTCTTAATTCATTCTAGCATGACTAATGCTGAGAAAAAGGTTATGAAAACAGCATTCTGGTAACCTCTGCTACTGAAATAGCCCTGCTGTCTCCATAAGTTTTGAAACTAAATAGCTGAAATCTATGGGTCAGGCTAACTCACCATATGCCTTCTGAAACTATCCTTTTGAAAATCCAGAGAAAGCAGGCATTCATTTCCACTCTTCAAGCACTTAGCTTCTTAAAAGAAAGATGACAATTGATTTAAAATTAAATTTTGAAAATCATGGTCCTGATTATATTTTTGAAGTTAGTGATTTCATGGGATTTTAAAATAAAACGTTGTTACATTAAACTCCTCTCAAATGAATTTCATTTCTGTTCACATCTGGAGTCCCAAATCCTGACAGGATATGGAGGATGATTTTGTAAATTCCCACTCTCCCAACGCAGTAACAACATTTTCATGTTTTTCTAACACATATGCCGTTGGGGGGGTGGTATTCATTTGGTAGAGATGCTAGAACAAAGTAATGTAAACTAAATGGCTTAAACAGCAGAAATCTATTATTTCATACTTCTGTGGGCTTGAAGTCCAAAATCAAGGTATCTGCAAAGCTGGTTCTTCCCGAGGGAAAGATCTTTTCTAGGTCTCTCTCTCTCTGGCTTGTGGATGGCTATCTCTTCCCGTGTCTCTTCACAGGGCAAACCCCCCATGTGTGTGCAGGCCTCCAATTTCTCCCTTCAATGTGAGCCCCAGTCAGATCAGATTAGGACCCACCCTACTGATATCAACTTAACTTAAAGAACACATTTCCAAATAAGGTTACATTCTGAGATCCTGGGGGATGGATTTTAAAATATAAATTTGGGGATGGAGACATAATTCAACCCGTAACAGAAGTAAAATAATTATTTAAATTATTCTTAAAATTTTTCTACAGGTATTCTTAACCCATAAAAATAGAGTTATGTCCTTACTGTGAAGAACTCTGACTTCATTAAATTCAATGAGTATCTTTCTATGAAGTATATTTCTATGAAATATACTCGATGAGTATATTGCTGTGAATCTAGTAAGAAGAAATGTATGAAATAGCTCTTGTCTTCATCTTTAGTGATAATTCAGTACATTCTACTCCTCCAGGCCATCAAACTAGAGTAAAACTATGAATGTTGATACACACATACACACAGAGTCTGAACTAATTTGTCAGTTTTGTTATCATGAGAAAGGATTTTCAGGCATTACTCTCTTATCTAATATATTGTCTAAGGCCATACCACCCTGAATATACACGATCTCATCTTCATCTAATATAAAATGAAAGAAAATATTACCAAATTTAGCAAACTAAAAAGAAGCATTAATAAAAAAGCACCATTGTTATATTTGGGTAAGGGAAATTTTAAAAATCTAATGAAATATTTCAAATAAAGTATTTTTGACTAAGAGTTCAAAAATTATAAAAACAAAATGTAATAGAAATGTTATAGTTATTGATGACACTAAAATTGCATACTTGCAGAAAAATGAGTTGTTAATGAATCATAATTCTTTCTTCTAAAAATGTAGGTACAGTGTTTATCAAATAATGCTACAATGTCATAATATTTCAGATATAATATAAATCAATATGCTTAATTCTCTACTAGGGTGCAATTTATCCATTCTTTTTATTTGCGGCATGCAAAAGATGCTTGAGGATTTTAAAATCCCTTACTATCCCAAATTGTTTGTCACTCAACTATTTCTATAGCTGGATGATACTTCTTGATTTTTGGCATATTAAAAGAGTAGTATTGTAGTTGAGAAGATTAAAAACAACGTTCTAGAAATATGTTATCTATTTTCCCACACATTTAAACAATTATCAAGGACTTACTGTTTTTCTTGATTTTATTCCCAGGAGTGCTAATGTACCTCCCTAGTTTTAGGTCCCTAAACTTTCCAGATTAATTGGCTTTAGTGGGCATTTCAAAGTTACTTACAGCACTTAAGTGAAGTTCTGTGTCTTCAAATACTCTCCATTTATCAACATCTGAGTCTTGATAGTCCATATTGGTAAGTAAAAAACTCTCAAATAGGCACACTATGATATTTATAGATGAACTGGAAGTATTTAGCAGCATTCTTCATCTTGGAAAAGCTAAAATAATGAGATCTTTACTGAATATAGCTTCTAAAATGTGTCATTTAAGAGAAGGCTGACAAAGGAACTTTAGTAAATGCCACCAGTATAATAAAATCCAGGTTTAGAAAGGCATTATTTAAAATAAAACTCACCACAATACGTTTTAAAATAAATAAATGCATCAGCTTTTCAGCTTTGATATTTAAGCTGTAATATTCCAAAAATTAGAGAATATTAATGATTGTCTTCTAAAAATTACTATTGTTGAGGTGCTTGGATGGCTCAGTCGGTGGAGTACACAACTCTCAATCTCAGGATCATGAGTTCGGGCCCCATGCTGGATGTAGAGACTACTCACAAATAAAATCTTAAAAAAATAAACATAAAAAATAAAAATTACTATTCTGTATCTCCTGTCTTCTCCAGCTTTTACTATATTTAACATAATATTTCTAATCTTAAACTCTTTTGGGTTTCTTGGATCCAATTCCAATGTAGGGTGTGAGATGCCTACGAAATTCTCAGCCACTGGAAGAGTATCTGAGAATTCAAGTCAATTCTGATACTATCTACTCAGAGACTGTATCAGTTTCCACAGGTTAAGGGTAAGTCTTAAAACACTGTCCCTCACCCCTCACTTGAGACACCAGTCACAAGCCCTAAGCTGTTACCTGTGCTTCTGATCAACCAGCTACAGACTGGAGATTCCAAAGCCCCCCATGCTGTGTTCTTTTAATTTGATAGAGAGGCTCATAGAACTCAGGGAAACATTTACTTACATTTAAAGATTAAAAGACATGATGAAGGATATGCATCAACAGCTAGATGAAGAGATGCACAGGGAAAGGTATGGGGAAAGGGTGTGGAGCTCCCATGCCCTCTCCAGGAGCACCCTCCTCCTCCATCTCCATGTGCTCACCAATCGGGAGTTCTCTGAACTCAGTCCTTTGAGAGTTTATATTGAAGTTTCATTGCATAGTCATGACTGAGTCACCTGCAATTGTTGATTCACCTACAATTGTTGATTCAACCTCTAGCCCTTCTCCTTTCTCCTCCAATCTTTTAAATGGTTGGTGCCCCTGGCAACCAGCACCTTCTCTTTCTATCCCCCTTGGCTAGAGTCCAAAAAACAAAATATTTTTGAAATGAATGTAGGCATACATTTTTATGCATTTTTTAAACATTTTAAATGTTTATTTATTTTTGAGAGGTCGGGGGAGAGAGAGGCAAAGAGAGAGGGTGATTCCAAATCTAAAACAGGCTCTAGGCTCTGAGTCAGCACGGGGCCCCAATGCAGGGCTCAAATCCACTGGCTGAGAGATCATGACCTGAGCCAAAGTCCAGAGCAAAACTGGCTGAGCCACCCAGGTACCCCGAATACAGGCATACATTCAAGTATTATAAAACTGAAAAATTTCTAATTTTTATATAGATCCTCATGATAAACAATCCATGCACTACAAGTAAAAACAAATCTCCATTTTCACTGAAATTTAAGCTTTTGGAAAATGACATTTAAGATACTTATTGATTCTTTGTTTTAAAAGTGAATTCTTTTGGGGCGCCTGCATGGCTCCGTCGGTTAAGCATCCGACTCTTGATTTCAACTCAGGTCATGATCTCATGGTTCATGAGAGAACACCATGTCAGGGTCTGAGGTGACAGCATGGAGCCTGCTTGGGATCCTCTCTTTCCTCTCTCTGCCCCTCCTGGATTTGTTCACTCTCAAAATAAGCATTCTAATTAATTAATTGGAGAAAGTTAACCCACACTTAAAAAAAAATCAACTGTCTGCAAATACAATGTAGATGAGCCTCTTGAATTAATTAAACAGAAACTGAGCCTTCTCTTTCAAAAATTTGAAAACAGGGAGTAAATAGAAATCAAGGATTAAGAAGTATAACAGGTTAAGAGGCAACTATTAATATGTAAACAAATGTAACATTTGTTATGCTCAATCAGAACTGACTTGTTAAATATTTTCACAGTTTCTGTAAGCAGAAAGAATACTTAGAAAATGCAATTTGTATGGAGATTACATTGGCTACTAGCAAAAAACGAAGGTGAAATATTCATCATTATTTGCCACAACCAACTCCACCCACATATAAAACAAACAAATCTGGGCTGATATACTCTTAGATACATGACAGCCCTTTTTATAAACGGGAACATTATGTTTCTATAGAAAAGTGTTTAAATATGAATGTTTGAACTCAAGAGGTTAATATTAAATTAATTAATTCCCTGGACCATCTTGGAATGTCAAATATATGCCAAGTACCATGTTACATAGTCAAGAGTATTCAATGTTATGACACAATGCTTGACCACTTATTTCCTAATAGAGATTACAGATAAGAAAAGGTTATTTCAACAAAGCAAACTAAGTGCTAAGACAGAGGTAGTTATAAGGATTTATAGAACCAACCAACATTTTAAGGAATCAGAAAAACTGTCTTAGTTCCCAGGAACACTGAAAGTTGGCTCAGTGAGTACAGGGAGATAATGTGTAAAAGGCTTGAAAGTGAAAAGAACACAGTGTTTAAGAACATTGCATGACTCCTAGCGTAGCTGTGAGAGTAAATGTGGGTGCCTGGCCAGTGGTGAAGCTGAAGATGTAAAAATCCAGGTAACTGAGGATTTGTTGGCTATGTTTATGAGTATGAACTTGATCTTAGGGGATATGGAAAGTTATTGGAAAATTTTACCACATTGTGATATTTCTGGTTCTAAAGATACCACTCTCCCTTTAATTTGAAGGATAGACTGAAAAGGGACAACTGCAAAAATATCAACAATTAGTTCTTGTTATAATTTTGTCAAGAGACAATGATAGCTTGAACTAAGGTAGTTGTGGTAGCTGAGAAGACAAAAAAGAATACGAAGAATGCTCAAGTTTCTACATTGGATAAGTTGGTAGGTGGTGTCTCATTTGCACTCACAGGATTTTACTTTATGGAGGTGGCTATATGACAAGAAGAGGCTTATGCCATTGAAAGAAGATTTTTATTACATTTCCTGAGAGGAAAGGGCTCACCACACCATGTACAGAAACATGGGAAGGAACCATATTTTGTTTAGGGCCGAAGCAGACAGAAGGAAAAAGCCTAGGCCAGAGGCTTTGTTAAGACCTCCATGGAAATGCAAGGCCAGGCGGAGTGCACAATGTTAAGATTGGCTAGTTTGAATAATCCCAGCAGGCTTTAGGAATGGTCTGCAATTCCCTGTCCCTGGGATGATTTAGGTCGGGGGAGATAGTGGCTTGGTATGTGGGAGGATTAAAAAAGGATGTGGTCGTGGTGACTCAGGCTTTGTTAGTTTGCATATCAAAAATGTGTTTATAGACATATTGTTATTATCTTTAGGAATTAGCTAGCCCTGGGAGGTGCCCATGGTGAAAAAAACCCTCTCACCCCTGGTCTGTAAGGCACTCAAAGCTATAGCATCAAGAATACAGTAAAGAAAATATAGTTGATATAAATGGTCTTGTGATGAATGGATGCCAAGTAGACAAATACAGAATCTACCAAAACACAAGACAGATTGTGGGGCCATTCACTGAACTCTGTACCATGGGAATAAAAACTGTTCATGAAAGGCAGTGAAGGTAGAAATGTTTACTTTGGTAGTATTAGTGCTTTAAAATGGAGATGTCCAGTAGAAAGTTAGATGCATAGATCCAGAAATCAGAAGAGAAATATAGACTTCAGAGATGAATTTGGGAGTTATTAGCAAGAATTATTAGAAAGTCATTAGAGAGTTATCAGTGAGAGTAGAAGGTAGCTAAGTAGAAAGATGTCAACCGGAGGGCATCCATAACACGAAGGCAGGGGCCGAGGGCAGAATCCTATAGTTAAATACAATCCTTACTGCGACAAAGTACTAGACCAGAGGAATGTGAAATACTTTTTTGGGTATATTAGATATTTTGTAAATTGAATATTTTCTATGTTCAGCACCTAAGTCAGATCTATGAACAGTGAAAGTATATATTTGTTAAAGTCTAACAGAGAAGTTTTTGCTTTCCCTTTTTATCAGGCAAAAAAACACTTAATAAATTAAGGTTCCTGACAACACTGACTACTTAAAGGAAACCATCTGAGCACTTACCATTAAACAAGGTTACATATAAGAAAAACTGTTAAATATATGTATATGTTTTTAAGAAATTTAGGGCCCCACTTGGTTAAGTGTCCAACTCTTGATTTCAGCACAGGTCATGATCTCACAGTTCGTGAGATCGAACCCTGAGTCAAGCTCTGTGCTGAGAGCTGAGAGCCTGCTTGGGATTCTCTTCTTCTCTCTCCCTCACCCCAACTCACTCTCTCTCTCATTCAAAATAAATAAATAAAGATTAAAAATACTTTACAAATGAAATAACAAAAAAGAAATTTGAAAGGTGTTACAATAACTAACAGGCAAAATAAATCTGTCTCATATTTATAAGAAAGCTCAGTTGGTTTATCTTCTCAGTAAACTAGAATATTATAAAGAGCTGCTCATGCTGAATTTTTTGAACTACACTTATAAGACAGTGTTTATATACATTGTATTCGGAAATTTTTCAAAGCTGTGTCCCTAAAAATAATTTAAATCAATCACTCCTCTAGATATTCTTTGTCTGGTGCAACTATAAATTAGCAGGATAATTTTTGTGAATAAACTTATATGTTTCTCTCTGCATATATTTCTCCATCTCGGAAAAATAAATTCACCTGATTTTACCTCAAACTGTGAGACTTTTGACTGAATCAATTTGATTTAGTTGTCCCAAGACACCCTTATGGAGATATTATAGTGCTTGACTAGTGCATGTAAATGAAAGAAGCCCAGTGCAGCTAGAATTTGGAGAGAAAAAAATAGTGGCTGTCATGATCCAGAGATCCTGAGAAATGGATAGATTAGATATATATTTAGGAGGCAGAAATGACAGATTGTATTGATGGATTTGATGTAGGAGTTGGAAGAGAAAAATATCCAAGATAACTTTCAATTTTCTGGGTTGAGCATCTAGGTAGATAGAATGTATTATCAATTTGGAGAAAACTGGATCATACACAGCTTCAGTGACTTAATTAACTTATTATTTCTATTTGAGACATATTATATGTGGACACTGCCAAGTACCTAAGGAAGATGCAAAGTATCTGTCTAGAGCTCAAAAGCAAGATCTATATGATATATAAATTGGAATTATTAACACATAGATACATCTATAGGAATATATGCTATTGAAATTATTGAGAAAACTGAACTTGCAGGAAAAAATGGTCTAGGATGTGTAGAACAGTATTATTGAAGAAGAAACTGAAAATTTGTTGGTAAGATAAAAACTTTTACTGAGATGTAAAGCAATACAATGAAAGCCAAGAGATGGAATGGTGCAAAACAGTACATTTTTTTCAATTAATTTAAACACGAAAAGAAGTTTAATAAGATTAAAGTTAAAAATACATATTTGCTTAATGGCAGGGAAGTCTGCGATTATTTGAGTAGTCGACTGTCCCTGAGATGTGGAGTCAGTGTGTTGTAGAAAACTTGGTAAGCTTGCAAATTAGAGGAAGAGTGAAAAGTTGGTGCAATGAATATTTTGAAAACACAGCAAACAGTACAATGAGATTCAGATGAATGTTGCTTTTGTTTTCCTTGCTGTTTTATGATTGGAAGTTACTGGGTCAAAGCTGGCTGTTAATTACAATGATGCTGAAAAAATTAATTATTGAACACTCCAGAGACAGTGTGGGAATAAACAATGGGAAAATTTCCCTAAGAAGGTAAAAGGGCATGTGATTTAAAATACAGGTGGAATGTTTGACCTTTGCTAGAAAGACAGATCTTTTCATGATTTTTTTTTCTTTGGTAATGGAAAGGATAAGATGGGTACAAATATAAAATTGGCTTGTTCATCTGTGAAAGGTAAGGCTTCTACTAACTCAGTATATCATTAGGCAATTCTATCAGCTATTCTTAGTTATGTTCAGGGAGGAAGAGAAGGACCATTAGAGAACAATGTACAACACGGGGAATAGTCCGCAGAATGAGGAGGGGTAAAGGTAGTTATACGCATTTATATTACTGAGCACTTAATTAATGCCCCCAAAGAAAATGGCAATCATGAATTTATAATTTATAATCATAAATTTCTGTCAAGAACTGACACATTTTTTGCCTGGTTTTTCTCCACCAATGTTTAAATGCAGCATGGAAAAAAAAAATCACTGAAAATTTATCCATGGTTGAGGTTTGTTATAAGAACATGTTGGAAGGTGACTGGTGCTGGATGAGTGTATATATTTACAAGAAAATGTTTTATTTTATATTTTTCAATGTTTATTTCTTTTGAGAGAGAGAAGGAGCATGAGCAGGGGAGTAACAGAGAGAGAGGGAGAGAATCCTGCTTTCAACACACAGCTGGACACAGGGCTCAATCTCACATACCATGAGATTATGACCTGAGCCAAAATCAAAAGTCAGACACATAACCAACTGAGTCACCCAGACGTACCTATAAGAAAACATTTTAATCTTGGTGCACAACTGTAAGCTAGGTAATGAATGCAGAGAAGGTGAGATTCTTGCAGGATTGGCACTTTTCGTGACAGTAAAGAATAGTTACTTGTTAAGCACTTGACCAAGTACAATGAAGGATTTATAGGATTTTAATGATACAGCTGGACATTTAAATATCTGAAATGGATTTTGGCATAGCTTTTTAATGGTAAAAATATTAAGAGGTTTACATAGGAATGAGTAGCTAAGGTAGATGTAGAAATGAGAACATTAAAAAGCTGAGACTCAACGGCTGATGGAGGACCATACAAAGGTGATGTGAGGACATTGATGTGATGACAAAGACTGTGAGCAAGGAGAGAAAGTTGAAGCTTTCAGGGAATAACATAAAATTCAGTGAAGTTAGTATAGGAGGTTCCTCTGGGATCACAAAAATACAGAAGGACTACATAACACAGGTGTTATGTTCCAGTGTCATTTTTTTCTGACAGTAACTGGATGTCCTACAGTCCAATTCACTTTTGACAGTAACTATCCAGAGTTAGCATCCAATCCTGAGAGTAAAAGGCAAGTCCTTAAATTCTGACACTATCTACTGACAGTTTGTACCAGATCCCACAGGCTGGGAATCCCAGTTCCCAACAAGACTCTTCTTACTTCAGACACAAGACCTGAATGGGGTCCTCAGCCTACCCACACCTACTCCAGACTGGGCTACAAAGTTTGATAATATGCTAGAATGGGTCACAGAACTATAGGCACAGTTTTATTATAAAGGATATAACTCAAAAGAGACACATAGATCAAAGTTTTGGGGGGATGGGGAGAAATGCAGGAGTTTCTTTCCTGTGCAATCAGGGGAAGCCACCCTCCCAGCATATAAATATATTCACCAGCCAGGAAGCACTTTAAGCTTTGTGGTTCTGAGTTTTTCTCATGGTTTCATTACACGGGCATGATTGATTAAATCATTGACCAAGTGACGGACTCAATCTCCCTTTCCTAGAGGTTAAAGGGATCTCAAATCATATGGTTAGTTTTTCTTGAGACCATCTCCCATCTTGAAGTGGGGGGTTCTACCAGAAGTCACCTCCTTAGGATAACAAAGATATTCCTACAACTAAGGAAATTGAGAGTTTTTTGAAGTTCTGCATCAGGAACAAACACCTGTGTGTGTGTATGAGAGAGTGTGTGTGTGTGTGGGGGGGGGTGTGGGGGTGTGTGTGGGTGGGTGTGGGTGTACCTCAAGAGGAGAACGTATGCAATGGTTTTTTGTTTTGTTTTTATTCTTTTGCAAATGTCAGTCATAAGATGAACTCTTTGGGGACAAATATGCTTTATTTAATACAATTCAGCAGTATAACACTACTGCAATTTCCCAGCAATCTTGCCATTCTTGTGTATAAATTTTGTGATATGAACTAAGTAATAATATCAAGTAAATTTTCTCCTTTGAATGAGAAAGGAAATCACATTTATTGATCATTAAGTGAAGGAATTTGCAAGTGCTGGCTCAGAGAATCTTCAATAGAAATTTATGTGGGTAGAAATTTAGATTCAAAGAGGTAAAATTAATATGTAATCATCATGAATTAGGTTTATATCTGACCCCAAACGCTATACTCTTCCCATTAGCTCTCTACACTGACACATAGTAGAATAATTAATGGGCATTTTTAAAATAAAAATTTTCTAGGAGAAATTCTCATGTTATTTCTTTTTTTTTTTTTAATTTTTATTTATTTCTAGGAGAGAGAGAGACAGCATGAGCAGGGGAGGGTCAGAGAGAGATGGAGACACAGACTCTGAAACAGGCTCCAGGCTCCGAGCTGGCAGTCAGCACAGAGCCTGATGCGGGGCTTGAACCCACGAACCGCGAGATCATGACCTAAGCGAAAGTCGGACGCTTAACCGACTAAGCCACCCAGGCGCCCCACCACAGTGGCTGCATATGCAGCTGTTACCCACAGGCCCCCATAATCCAAAACATTGAAACTTTTCCTTAGCAAACATTCAAAGTAGAAAGTATCTTATCCTGATTTCTGCTTCCTCCATGTATCTTTAGATTCAATTTCATAATAGTGGCTAACAGTATGGTACAATAGGTCCAATTACATGAATAGTAATTCAAAGTATATATAATATATATAGTTAGTGTATATATATATATATAAGTATATTTTGTAAAGTGTATATATACATATATACACATAGTAAGAACTTCAGACAAAAATATGCTTTTAGTAAAACAAATAGTATTCATTCTTATTTTGTTACATGTTGTTATTACATTTTCCTCTATCATTTGCATTAGTTTTAGCACTCTTAAAATATTTTGTCTTTAAATCATTAAGTTCTGGTTAGTGGGAATAAACAAGAGATGTCTGACCTACGGAATTTGACTTTTACAGATATTTGTTCCTTTTTATGTTCCTGATAATCATGAAGGTTTCTAAAATTTTCCCTGGCAATTGGTTTTTTCCATGTTGTCCTACTATGATCCAGTAATACAAATTTTGGTGTCTTTTACTAAGAAAAATTTCCTTTGGAATTTTCTCTAGGATCACTGGAATCCCTCTAGAACTGCCACCTGGGGATTTTCCTGTGGTAAGTAGTTCATGGGCCTTGCCAACAGTTTATATGCTTAAAAAAATGAACAGTGACTGATGATGCAAGATTCACATTGAGTTAGTACTTGCAATCTCTCAGCTATATGCTCTGCCTTAAGTCATATAAACCACATAACAACTCACTGGAAATTGCTGGGGGATTAAAATAAAATATAACTAGACAGTGGTTTTGCAAAGGAAGCTTTCCTTTTTAGACATGAGAACCACTCCAGCCCTTGTAGCTCCAATGCTATGGCTCTTTCTTCCCTTAAGGCATGACATAATTCCTACTACCGCCTCACCTGCCCTTCCCCCACTCCACTGTCAGCTTCATCACCCCAGTGCAGGTTCACAAAAAAATGACAAGATTTGGGGGACACCTGGATGGCTCACTCGGTTAAGCATCTGACTTCAGTTTAGGTGAAGATCTCATGGTTCATGGATTGAAGCCCTGTATTTGGCTTTGTGCTGACAGCTCAGAGCCCGGAGCCTGATTCAGATTCTCTCTCTCTTTCTCTCTGCCCCTCCCCTGCTCATGCTCTGTCTCTCTCTCTCTCAAAAAAATAAATAAACATTAAAAAATTTAAAAATGACAAGGTTTGTACTTTCCTCGGGCTCTTGGCTAATCAGATGATTCTTGATGAGAAGTTATATCGCCTGAAAGCTCGCTTTGAATGTTTTACTATTTCTGTAATCCCCTGAGAGTTTTGCTGCCATTTCTTTCCTGGGATGATACGTAACTTACTGCATCATGGCTGATTATAAAATGATGATAAAAACACTGCCAAGTTGCAGTGCACTCTTTAATAAACTACTTATTTAATAGGTATCTCATTGCTGGAATTGCTCCAACATTTATGTAGCATTTTACAGTCTGAAACAGAATTTTTTACCATAATGAAGAACCAAATGCTTCTAGGACTTTATGGAAATGGTTGGAGGGGAAAATTTTTAAATATTGAATATAATTTTTTCTCTAGAAATGTTATTTATAGACTCAATCTCTTAGTTTCTAAAAATTAAACATGATACCCAGAAATGCACTGGTTATAATACAAAATAACATATATTCTAAATATTATTTAATTAAGCCATTAAAACCATTTTCTGCAATGATTGACATGGAACAGCCATGTGTTTAATACTCTAAACATACAGACAATGTAAACAGTAATCTCAGGTATTCTTCTGTCTAGGGTGGCATCCACTTAATGAGACAATATGTTTAACAGAAAACATTTAGGAAAGTTAGCATTTAGATATTCACAATTAATACAATCAGTATCACCAATAATTAGCAACCATTTATTGATCACATAATACACGTGTGATAGCAAGCAAACTGAGGCAAACAGGTGCAGGAGCTTCCTAAGCTACTTTTATGAAGAAGAAGGTGTATTACTAGAGATAATGTTTGGGATGGTAACTTTCGGATTCGTTAGCTAACTGACTGCACTAAATTTTGATCTGAGTGTGTCATTCTGGAGACCTATCATAGAGTCTATGCTTCTAACCACTCAACATTAAAAAAAACCCCACATTCTTTTAATGTTTATTTTATTTTTGAGAGAGAGACACACACAACATGAGCTGGGTGAGGGGCAGAGAGAGAGAGAGAGGGAGCAGGGAGGGAGGAAGACACAGAATCTGAAGCAGGCTCCAGGCTCTGAGCTGTCAGCACAGAGCCTGATGCGGGGCTTGAACCCACAGACCATAAGATCATGACCTGAAGTCAGATGCTTAACCAACTGAGCCACACAGGTGCCCCTCCCTCAACATTTTTTAAAAATAAATGAATTCCTTGTATTAAACTGATACATAAAATAGCTGTGATAGTATCTGTTAACAACTGAATTATGAATGAAGAGGGTTCAAATTATTTTTAATCATATAACCAAGTTCTAAAATTATTAATCATCAATGTTATATTTCCCTGTCCCTTTTCTATTGTTCCAAATATCCTTTGTATCATGCCAGAAAAATTTTTGATTACGGTAGAAAAAAAATGTTTTCCATACTGTAATTTTGACTAACCATATATTTTAAGTATTTCCTATGCCACATAAAGTTTTAAAAATTAGTGCTCCTATCACTTTTTTAGTATAATGGACATTTATCAATCTTTGTGTAATTGAAATCCAAATATTATTTCTATTTCTGTGGAAATTCCCAGCTGTCACTCTAAGAGAGAATCAGGAATGTCCCTCAACCACAAAATCCAAAGTACCTGTTTGGTCTTCATTGTCCCTAGTCGTCCAATCCTTAGTGCAGAATTTAGGCTCCACTAAAACTGTGCACTCGTCCAAGTCCTTCAAGCTTTCGCGAAGTAGGTAAAAACTATGAGGCGAATTGAGATCTTACTTGTCACTCACAAAGTAGGGTCATATTCCTGTTGATAATGGAGCCAACAGGATCATTCTAAACAGAATGGTACTATGATATCACTTTTGCTTCATCTTCTTAATACCTGCTCACCCTAAGCTCCTGCCTGTTTTCCAATCCTGTTCATTGGGTTTTCCTTCAGTTCTCTATATTACCAGATATCTTTCTAATGGAGTTCTTTTCCTCTTACCCAGCATCCATTTGTAATATTTGCAATTTAAATTAATAATCAATGCATCTGGGGAGAAGAAAACATTTTTTAAAAATGTTTATTACTTGTGAGAGAGAGAGAGAACACATGCTCACAAGCAGAGGAGGGGCAGAGAGTGAGGAGACAGAGGATCTGAAGCAGGCTCCTTGCTGACAGAAGAGAGCCCACTGTGGGGCTCAAACTCACAAACCAGGCAGAACTCAAAAGGCTTAGTCCACTGACCCACCCAGGCACAGCGAAGAACAGCAAAGATTCCACAGGAAATGGAGGGCCAGGAAACAATTACTTGGCACACTTAAGTAGGAATTCGCTAGCTATATTTTAACACCATTAATTGGGCTAGACTTATTTAACGTAAATACATTCATATTCGGTTAAAATGTACCAGTTGATCCATATGTATACCGTTTATAGGAGAAAAAAATGTTAAACAAAAAATAGATGCATTAAAAGCTAATGGATAGGAAAGATTTTCCATGGAGTTTAAGCTTCAATAATGGCAAAAACATTAAAAAAAATTTTTTTTAATGTTTATTTATTTCTGAGAGAGAGAGAGCATGAGCAGGGGAGGGTCAGAGAGAGGGAGACACAGAAACTGAAGCAGGCTCCAGGCTGTGAGCTACCTGTCAGCACAGAACCCGACACGGGGCTCGAACCCACGGACCATGAGATCATGACCTGAGCCGAAGTCGGAAGCTTAACTGACTGAGCCACCCAGGTGCCCCAAAACATTTTTTGTTAGAGCCATCATTCTACGTTATAATGTAGAATGTACATATAATGTGAGGTTAATGTCAACTCTAACTCATGGTTACGGCATTATGTGTTATGTGTATTAATGTTCTAGTGAAGGCAAATGTAAAATCATGAACACTAGTCTTAATATTGGTCAAAACCGAATTAAGCGGAAAAATCATTAAATGAACTATATATTGCCATTTTGTAGTAATAAATATTAAAATCTCCAATGAGTATATAACTATTAAAATCATATTAAAATATTTTATTAATTTAAATGTTGAGTATCTAATATTTAAATATATGTTTAAATAAATTATATCATTAGAGCCATAAATTAATTGCTAGAATGCTAAATTTTATAAACATACATTTTTGTAAAGATTAAGCAGAAATATTCAATTTTAAAACAAACATTTCTAATTGATTATATAAAATATATAAATTATAAATATATATTTCAGACCATTCAAGTGGTTGTATAATGATAACAGCAAAGAATACTAAAAATGCCAAATTAACTCTAAGTCAGAAAATGAGTATTCAATTCTGAGAGACTTAACTGTGACACTCATGAAACGTGGAGAGTCAGAGACCATGGATGTCAAGATCCTAATGATGAGAGAACACAGGTAATGTCACTCATAAAAAGAAAGGTCAACTCTCAATGAGAAAATATTGATGATTGGTAAATCAGAACACAGCCAACTGAAAATTGAAAAGGAAGACACTTAAATGTGGGCAAGATTCAAGACATAGATCTTAGAAAGGTGCCAATTCTAAGCAAGAAGACATAGGGACAATTTAGAGATCTAATGGTAAAAGGAACAAAGAATTTGTAAGCAAAAAAATAGGGGTTCTGGGAAAAATGCTGTTGATGTTTTGATAGAAATTGTATTAAATGTGTAGATTGCTTTGGGTAGTTTACACATTTTAACAATATTTGTTCTTCTAATCCAGAAGCATGGAAAGCTTTCCTCTCTGTGTCCTCTTCAGTTTCTTTCATCAGCATTTTATAGTTTTCAGAGCACAGGTCTTTCATGTCTTTGCTAGGTTTATTCCTAGATATCTTAATGTTTTTTTGGTACAACTAAAAATGGGATTGATTCCTTAATTTCTCTTTCTGCTGCTTCATTGTTGATGAGTATAAATGCAAGAGATTTCCTTATGTTGATTTTGTATCCTGCAAGTTCACTGAATTTGTTGGCGGAGTCTTTGGGGTTTTCGATATAGAATATCATATCATCCTAAATAGTGAAAATTTGACTTCTGTGCCAATTTGGATGCCTTTTTTTTGGGGGGGGTTGGGGGGAATCACTCTCTGGTTTTTGTATCAGGGCAATGCTGGACTCGCAGAATGAATTTGGAAGTTTGTCTTCCTTTTTTAAA
Source organism: Hyaena hyaena (assembly GCF_003009895.1). Taxonomy (NCBI): domain Eukaryota; kingdom Metazoa; phylum Chordata; class Mammalia; order Carnivora; family Hyaenidae; genus Hyaena; species Hyaena hyaena. The sequence continues at coordinate 499,796 of NW_024081651.1, forward strand.
AATAATTTTATAAATTTATTAATTTTTGAATAATGTGAGAAAAATAGGTATTAACGTTTCTTTTAATGTTTGGTAGAATTCACCTGTGAAGCCATATGGCCTGGGACTTCTGTTTGTGGGAAATTTTTTTATTATTGATTCAATATTTTGCTGGTTATCAGCCCACTCAAGTTTTCTATTTCTTTCTGTTTCAGTTTAGTAGTTTATATGTTTGTAGGAATTTGTTCATTCCTTCTAGGTTGTCCAATATGCTGGCATATAGCTTGTCATAACATTCTCTATAATTGTTTCTATTTCTGTGGTGTTGGTTGTTATTTCTCCTGCCTCATTTGTGATTTCATTTGTTTGGGTTCTTTCTTTTTTCTTTTTGATAAGTCTGTCTAAAGGTTTATCAATTTTATTAATTTTCCAAAGAACCAGCTTCTGGTTTCATTGATCAGCTCTATTTTTTGTTTGTTTGCTTGTTTCTATAACATTTATTTCTGCTCTATCTTTATCATTTCCTTCCTACTCTTGGCTTTAGTCTTTTTTGTTGATCTTCTGGCTACTTTAGGTTTAAAGTTAAGTTATTTATTTGAAATTTTTCTTGCTTCTTGAAGTAGACCTATATTGCTATATATTTTCCTTTTAGGACCACTTATGCTGCGTCTCAAAGGTTGTGGATCATTGGGTTTTTATTTTTACTTGTTTCCATGAATTGTTTTAAATTTCTTATTTGATTTCCTGGTTGACCCATTCATTCTTGAGTAGTATGTTGTTCACCCTCCATGTATCTGTGGTCTTACCAAATTTGTACTGAACCACAAAAGACCCTGAATAGCCAAAGAAACCTTGAAAAAGAAAAGCAAAGCTGGAGGCATCACAATTTTGGACTTCTGGCTATATTGCATATAAGGGGTATGCAAACAGCTTACGTATGCAAAACAGTATGGTATTGGGATAAAATACACATATCAAGAGAATAGAAAAGAAAATCCAGAAATGGACCTACAACGATATGTTCAATTAATCTTTGATAAAGCAGGAAAGAATATTCAGTGGGAGAAGACAGTCTCTTCAACAAATGGTATTGGGAAAACTGGACAGCAACATGTAAAAGGAAGAAACTGAACCACTTTCTATCACCATACACAAAAATAAATTAAAAATGGATTAAAGATCTAACTGTGAGACTTGAAACCATAAAGATCCTAGAGAAGAACACAGGCAATAATCTTTTTGACATCAGCCATAGTAACTTCTTTCTAGATATGTGTCCTGAGGCTAGAGAAACAAAAGCAAAAATGAACTATTGGAACTTCATCAAATATAAAAAGCTTCTGCACAGAGAAGAGAACAATGAACAAAACTAAAAGGCAACCTAGGAATGGAAGAATATATTACAAATGACATATCTGATAAAGGGTTACTACCCAAAATATGTAAAGAACTTATAAACCTCAAATGAAAAATCACAAATAATCCAATTTAAATATAGGCAGAAAACATGAGCAGAATTTTTCCAAAGAAGACATCCAGATGGCCAACAGACACATGAGAAGATATTCAACATTAGTTATCATCAGGGAAATACAGATCAAAACTAAGATGAGATACCACCTCACATCTGTCAGAATGGCTAAAATCAACTACACAAGAAACAGTAGGTATTGGTGAGGATGTGGAGAAAGAGGAACCCTCTTACACTGTTGGTGGAAGTGCAAATTGGTGCAGCCATTCTGGAAAAAAATATGGAGGTTCTTCAAAATTTGAAAATAGAAGTACCCTACAATCCAGGAAATGTACTACTAGGTATTTACCCAAAGAATACAAAAATACTAATTCAAAGGGATGCATGCACCCTCATGTTTATAGCAGCATTATCTACAATAGTGAAGTTGTGGAGGTGAAGTTTTGGAAACATTCCAAGTGTCCATCAATGGATGAATGGATAAAGAAAAAGTGGCATATATATAATGGAATATTACCTAGCCATAAAAAAGGAGCTAGAGAGTATTATGTTAAGTTAAATAAATCTATCAGAGAGACAAAATCCATATGATTTCATTCATATGTGAAATTTAAGAAATAAAACAAATAAGCAAAGAAGAAAAAAGAGAGAAAGAGAAACCAAGAAACAGACTTTTAACTATAGGGACCAAAGTGATGGTTACCAGAGGAGAGGTGGGTAGGGCAAGGGTCAAATAGGTGACGGGGATTAAAGAGTGCATTTTTTGTAATGAGCACTGGGTGCTGTATGGAAGTGTTCAATCACTATATTGTACACCTGGAATGAACACTACACTGTGTGTTAAGTAACTGGAGTCTAAACAAAAACATTTTTTAAAAAGACAAAAGAAAAAAAAGGCAAGAAACAAGAAGTATTAACAAAGGTGTGGAGGGAAGGGACACCTAGTACACTACTGATGGTAATGTAAACTGGTAGATGCTTAGGGAATCCCTCAAAAAACTAATAGGGCTTCCCTATGACCCAGCAATCTGACTTCTGGGTATGTTTCCAAAGGAAATGACATAAGGATCATGAAGAGATGTCTGCACTACCACGTTCACTGCAGCACTATTCACAATAGACAATATAGGGAAATGACTTAAATATTGAAGAAAAGAAGAAACATTAAGGCTATATGAGAAATAAAAGAAAATGATAAAATTATCAATTCTTCTCCACCAAAAAAGTCACTGATTGAATAAAAGCAGCCATTTATTCTATCAGGAGAGGTATTCTGAAGCACTAAATCTAATCAGTATCTCAAAGCTCTTACATTCCTCTACATATAACTATTACAGTTTATTTGAAAGAATAACATTACAAAATAACAAATATTAAAAATTATATTCTCAGATTGCTAACATAGGAAAGAACGTACGAAATAACAATTGAAATATTTCAACTAGGAAATAACGGACTTTCCCAAACCACATAAAACAGAAAACTAATAAGACATGCACTCTAATTCGAGCCAACATTAAAACAGCATTTACAAATTTTTTAAAAAAGCAATAACCAAATCCTGAATCATAAATTGAAAACCTAGAAACTGTGTTTTTAAAAGAGTGTGTCAAAGGAGTTGAACAAATTCAGAAAAGTTATTGATATAACGGTGAAATCATTTGAGAAATAAAGGTTAATTAACATGGTACCGAAAGGAGAGGGATTTAAAGTAAAATTCAGTATGTGTGATTGTGAATTGCCTGAAAACTATCTCCAGAATAATATTCAGAGAAAAAATGAATTAATATTAAAAATAATAATTCAGTAATATTTCCCAGGATATAAAGAAGACCAAATTTTATTGAAAAGTTCACTACACATCATGGAATTATTGACCTAAAACTCCAACTCAAGAAATACTGTGATAAAGCTCCTCAGGCTTTAAAAATAAAAGGAAAGAGAATCTCCAGGTCTCCAGGAATTATGAAAAAGACACTTACAAAAGACAACAAACAAACAAACTAAAACTGCAAAAGCAACATACAATAAAAATATACACTAGAATACCATTTCTAGGAAGCTCAACAAAAGCAAGTGTGAGCTGTTTGTCATATCCATCCAATTGTGTCTTAAATATCAAGGATGTAAAAATATTCTTATATGTGGAAGACCTTATGGAATATTGCAAATGAACTCTTCTTGAGGAATCTACTAAAAGATGAGCTGCATCCCACCAAGTGATAAGTGGGAAACTTCAGAAAATGGTTACAGCAATACTGAACATACTTAACTGTAGATCTAAGAACAAATCATAAGTGGGAAAAGGTTGTAAGAGTAGTATGTTTATGTTCTGAAAGAAAAAAAAAACAAGCAAATAAAATGTTGGAGGAAGAAAGTAATTGTCACAATGGTAGCAGTTGGTAGTCAGAGAATCCTCATCTGAGAACTCAAACAATAATAGATGGTTAAATAAAAAGAAAGGAGATGTAAGGATATTTAAATAAATACTATTACAAAGGGAACCATGTGAACAAAAAGTAAAAATCTTCAAAGATTTAAAAAAGGGAAAAAAAGACCACACAGACATGTAGATGCAACAAAATATTATTATACTATAAACGTTATACTTTTATATTATTAAGTAATATAAGAAGTTGAAACCAAATATCAGATATAACAATATATGTGAATGTGCCTAAGTCAGTTATTTTGAAAAACACAAATGGTTTCAGTTTATCTCACAAAGCAACATCCAAATCTATGCAATTTAAAATAGACATATCTAAAACTATGACTCTAAGGACCTAAACATGAAAGATGAGAAAGGTATAATAGGAAAACACAAAAATTAAGAAAGTAGGAGTTAGAAATCTTTTATTAGACAAACTATAACTCAGAGAAAAAACATTAAATGCAGCAACCATAAATTTACTATAATGATAAAAACAACAATTTGCTTCCATATAGTTTACATTAAAGGGATATAAGACAGAAACACACTTATTATGGGAGATTTAATTGTGTGGCATTAATTGTGTGGCCACTATAAGTCAACTGAAAAAGCATTAAACAAGAGGTAGGAGATCTCAACATAATCAATAAGGTAAATGTATGTGTAACTATATGTGTCTTAATGTTAGAAAACATACCTTTTTATATGGACAGATAGAATATTCATAAATGAATCATACATTAGATCAGAAGAAAGCACCATTTAATCCTATAAAGCAGAAAATAATACAGATAGTGGTATTTTCACAATTCAACAAAACTAAAATTTAATGAAACATTTTAAAAGATACTTTGGGAATTTTTAAAATGGAAAGCTTTATTTTATTTTTATGAAAGCAATAATAAACTAGAAGCCCAGGATGGCAGGAAAGAAAAAATACCACTATCTGACTTAAAGTTTTGTTGTAAGGTATGAATAATGCAAAGCAGTGAAAGGATTACACAAAAACATTTAAAATGATTGCTATCATTTAATATATTTTATTTATGAAAAATTGACTTCCAGTTTTAGCTCTGACATTAAAGGTTCTTAGAAGTTGTAAATCCCATCCTTAAAACAAGAAAAAAGCTAGCAACATGGAAATCAATGTTTCCTCTTCAACTATTAGAGAACTGACCTTACAGAGAAAACCAATACCCTAAAATCTGTAGGGACCAGCAAATACAAAGAACCATAGCTAAGGTTCAGTGGTCTGGAACAGAAGACAGTGGAACCATTAACTGGTAGAAACTGTTAAATGGTAATTTTGACAAATTGCTGATGGCTGAATGTGAATTAACGTGAGGCTAAGAAACTCCTAAAAGCCAGGCGTTGGAGGCCCCACTCTTAAGTGGGTTTTATATCCCAGAACCTCATCAGGTTCTCACAGTGAAAATCCTAGAAAATCTCCATCATGTTCTGGCATGTTGAGAGGAAAAAATAACCATTCTGAAATATAGTTTCACTCCGAATAACACAGAGCCACTCATCAGGGAAAAAGATAACCAGAGTCTTACCCCACAAAGGAGGAAGGGCTTTTTCCCAGCTCCACGTCTCTCTCTTTTTTCTCAGCTCCACGTCTCTCTCTTCTTGTCTTCCATAACAAAAAATCGTAAGAAACACTTCTGAGGGTCACAGACCAGGAAAACAGGCCCACTGAAAGATTAAGATTTAATAATAAAATTATAGGACACTTTCCCTCTCACTCCATCACACAAGATGCCAGAGTATTAAGTGCAGATTACAGCTGAAATTGCTGTAAAATATAGGCTACATTTAAGGAGTAGTTCTTAAGGAAATCCAAAGACAGCAGGGGAGACAAAAACAAAGATACTAGAGGAATTTGAAGTCCATGGCACTAATATCTGTAACATTAAGGACAGTCCAAATACTAGTTATACTAGCATAAAACTTCACACTAAATGTTTTTTGCCTCAATATCTATAACCTAATATGTAATATCTGAATTTCAATTAAAAAGCATAAGACATGTTAAATGGCTGGAGAAAACACAATTGGGAGGGACAAAACATCAAAATCAGACTCAGATATGGCACAGATAATCACAATGATCATACAGGAAATACAGAATGACTGTAAAAAATATATGTTACTGGTTTCAACAGAAAAAGAAGACAAAATGCATGAGATTGGGTAATATTGCTGGAGATACAGAAGTTCGAAGAAATAGCCAAAAGATATAACCCACAACAAATCAAAATACTATTATAGAATTGAAGAATGTTTTTGATGGGTTTATCAATAGACTGGACATGATCAAGGAAAGAATAACCATGCTTGAAGATATATCAGTAAACATGCAAACAGAAATATAAAAGGAAAAAAAATGAAAAAAAAAACCCAATCTCAAAACCATGGAACAGTTTCATCATGTGTAACCAACATATGCCTAATTATAACTACTGAAAGAAAAGAAGGCACCAAGCAGACGGAATGTCTGAATAAATGATGGCCTATCTCATAAAGATAAAAATCTTCTTCACAGCAAAGGAAACAGTCAATAAAACTAATAGGCAATTGATGGAATAGGAAAGGATAGTTGCAAATGACATATCAGATAAAGGGCTGGTATCCAAAATCTATAAGGAACTCATCAAACTCCACACCTGAAAAACAAATAATCCAGTGACGAAATGGGCAGAAGACATGAACAGACACTCACCAAAGAGGACAACCAGATGGCCAACAGACACATGAAATGATGCTCAGCATCTCTCACCATCAGGGAAATACAAATCAAAACCACACTGAGATACCACCTCATGCCAGTCAGAGTGGCTAAAATGAACAAATCAGGAGATTCCAGATGCTGGCAAGGATGTGGAGAAACGGGCACCCTCCTACACTGTTGGTGGGAATGTAAACTGGTGCAGCCCCTCTGGAAAAGAGTGTGGAGGTTCCTCAGGAAATTAACAATAGAACTCCCCTATGGCCCAGCAATAGCACTGCTAGGAATTTACCCAAGGGATACAGGAGTGCTCATGCAGAGGGGCACATGTACTCCAATGTTCATAGCAGCACTCTCAACAATAGCCAAATCATGGGAAGAGCCTAAGTGTCCATCAACGGACGAATGGATCAAGAAGATGTGGTTTATCTATACAATGGAATACTACATGGCAATGAGAAGGAATGAAATCTGGCCATGTGTATCAATGTGGATGGAACTGGAGGGTGTTATGCTGAGCAAAATAAGTCAGACAGAGAAAGACAGATACCATATGTTTTCACTTACAGGTGGATTAGGAGAAACTTAACAGAGGACCATGGGGGAGGAGAAGGGGAAAAATAGTTGGGGAGAGGGAGGGAGGCAAACCATGAGAGACTCTTAAATACTGAGAACAAACTGAGGGCTGATGTGGGTGGGAGGAGAGGGGAAGGGGGGGGGTTATAGGCATGGAGGAGGGCACTTGTGGGGATGATCACTGGGTGTTATATGGAAACCAACTTGACAATAAACTATGAAAGAAAAAAAACAGATGGCAACAAGTGAAAATGAAAACAAAAACAATAAATGCAATGAACAGAAAAAAATTACAGCATACTAGATATTTATTTATATTAGCAATCACTGTAAGTGTGAAAGTCTAAATATACCAATAAAAATATATTGTAATAGTTGATAAAAATAAACATTGCTATATGTTCTCTAAAGGAAACACATTTTAAACATACAGACACAGATAGATTAAAGGTATAGAGAAAGAAATACTATGCTAATAGAAGGAGAAAGACAACAGACTTCAGAATAAGGAAATTATCAGTCATGAAAACAGGCATTGTGTAGTGATAAAGGGGCAAATACTCCTAGAAAGCATACTAATCCTTAACACATATACAGATAACAACAGATGGTCCAAAATACATGAGGCAAAGACTGACAGAACTCAAAGGAGAAATACATAAGTCCACTATTATAGTTGAAGACTCCAAATTCATTCTTTTGGTAACTAATTTGTCCATCAAGTGGATAGAAATAAGCAACAATATAACTGACATTGAACAGAATTTTAATCTATTTGACCCAGTTGACATTTATAGAATATAGAATATTGACATTTAAAAAATCTAAATACATAGGCTTCTTAAGTTTCAATAGAAAATTTACCAAGATAGAATATAATTCTGGGACATAAAATGCAATTCAAATCACATAAAATATATTTTCAGACCATAAAGGAATTAAAATAATTATCAATAGGGGTAAGAAAAGCCCTAAATGTTTGGACATTAAAACAGTGTGAAATATGGGTGCCTGGATGGTGTGTCCAAATCTTGATTTTGGCTCAGGTCATAATCTCACAGTTTGTGGGTTCCAGCCCCAAGTCAGGCTCTGTGTTAACAGCATGGAGCCTGCTTAGGATTCTCTCTCCCTCTCTCTCTGCCCCTTGCCTGCTCACTCCCTCTCTCTCAAAATTAATAAATAAACATTTAAAAACAAAAGTCAGTGTGAAATATACAAAGGTCTAACTTAAAAAAAGGTCTCAGGAGAGTGAAAACAATGTTTTGAAATATATGAAAATAAAACATTTATATTTGTGATATGCAGTAAAAACAGATTAGAAGACACATTATAGTGCTAAATGCATATTTTAGAAGAGAACACTCAAATAATCTAAGCTATCTCAGAAAACTAGGGAAGCAGGATTTAATCTTGCTTAAAGCAAACAGAAAAAAAATTAAATTTTAAAATTTAGAGCAGAAATCAATTAACTTGAAACCAAGAAAATAACAGAAAAAATTTAAAGAAAAGAAGATTATTCACTGAAAGAGTAAATCTCTAGCCAGGATAATCAAAGAAAAAAGAAAAAAAAGACATAAAATACCTATGTATAATCTTCTGGACATTAAAAGCCTAATAAAGGGTATTATTGAGTGCAAGGGTCCCTCCAGAAAAATTCATACATTGAAGCGTGGATCCCCCATGTAATAATGTTACAAGATGGGGCCTTTGAGAGTTAGTTAAGTTTAGATGAGATCATGAGGATGGAGTTTTCACGATAGGGTTCATTAGCCTATAAGAAGAGACAAGAGATCTTGCTCTTCCCTTTCTTGATCACATGAGGATACAGCAAGAAGGTATTTGTCAGCAATCCAAAGAGGGTCCTCTTCAGACACCAATATCTGCCAGCACTTCCACTTTGTTCTTTCCAGCTTCCAGAACTGCTTAAGTCACCCAGTCTATAGTACCTTGCTATAGCATCTCAAATTGACTAAGACAAAGAGGTACCATGACTAATTTTATTACCACAAATTTGGTGACTTAGATGAAATATACAAATTACCTGAAAGATGCAAACTTACAAAAGTCAAACAAGGTGAAATAGATAATCTCATTAGACCCATCTATGTTAACAACACTGAATAAAAGCCTTCCAAAAGAGAAAGTATCAGGAAAGAATGAAAGGAAGAAAGTATAAAGGAGAAATATCAACTTTTCATAATCTTTATCAGGAAAAAGAAACATAGGAACACCTCATAATTCTTTTCACAAGGTCAATCTTTTCCTAATACTGAAACTATATAAAGCCATTACTAGACAGGAGAATTATTGACAAAATAATGTTAGAGTTTATATAGAGAGGCAAAAGACCTATAATACCCAATACAGTACTAAAGAAGAACAAGTTTAGAATATTATCTGGGTTCAAGACTTATTATAAAGCTACAATAAATAAGAGAGTAACGTATTGGTAAAAGAATAAACACAAAGACCAACAGAATGAAATAGAGTGCCCAGAAATAGACCTAAATATCATCAACTATCTTTGAAACAGGAGCTAAGAAAATTCACCAGGACAAAGATATTCTTTTCAACAAATAATGCTGGAACAATTAGACTTGTAGATGGAAAATATATCCATATCTATATTTATATCTAGACACAGACTTCACAACATTATGACAGTAACCTCAAAAAGGATGACAGACCTAACTGTAAAACTCAAAACTATAAAACTTCTAGAAAACAAAAAAAAGGAGAAAAGCTGGATGACCCTGGATTTGGTGATGACTTTTTAAATACAATACCAAGAGCATAATCAATGAAAGAAAACATTGAGAAGTTGGACTTACTAAAATTAAAATCGTCTGCTCTGCCTACAGATACTAGTAAGGGAATGAAAAGGGAAGAGAGCCACAAACAACAAGAAAGTATTTATAAAACACATATCTGATAAAATACTTTAATCCAAAACATACAAATATCTCTTGAAGCTCACCATTAAAAAAATTTGGAAAGTAAGCAAAAGATCTGAAGAGACACTCTATCAAATAATAATATACAGAATAAAAAGCATATTAAAAGATTCGTAGCATCATTTGTCATAATGGAAGTGTAAATCAAAACAAGATAGCACCACAGAACTATCTGAATTGTTTTAAAAACAAACAAACAAACAAACAAACACCCTAGAAAAGCTGGTAATTCCAAATGATGGTGAGGATGCAGACAAAAGAAATTCTAATTCATTGCTAGAGGGAGTACAAAATGATACTGCCACACTGGAAAACAGTTCAGCAGTTTCTTAAAAAGCTAAACGTTTCTTAAAAAGCTAAACATAGTTACCCCATGCTACACATCAACTACATTCTCAGGTAACACTCAGCTGATCTGAAAATTTGTTTCTACACAAAGTCCTGCACATGATGAAAAAAAAAAAAAAAAAAAAAAAAAAAAAAAAAAAAAAAAAAAAAAAAAAAAAAAAAAAAAAAAGCATCCAATGCCTCCTTTAGTAGATGAATATATTAATAAACTGGGGTACATCCAAACAAAGGAATATAATTCAGCAGTAAAAAGAAATGGTCTACCAAGCACTGAAAAGATACTGATGAACCTTTAATGTGAAATGCTGTCTGAAGCAAGTCTAAAAAGGCTACATACTGTATGATACCATTTATATAAAATTGTACGAAAGGGAAAACCATGAACATGGTGAAAACGATCAATGGCTGACAGGTATGGGAGGGTTGAACAGGTGAGGCACAAGGGATTTTTTTAGGGCTATGAAACTATTCCACATGATACTGTAATGGTGGATACACAACATTATACATTTGTCAAAAGCAATAGAATTTTATAGAACAAAAAAATAATTCTAAAGTTCTTCAAATTTTAGCAAGTCGTTTCAGGAGGCAGAGGTATCCCAGAAAAGAATGTAGAAAGTGATGACAATCTCACTACAGTTGATCTTTAAGATATTAACCTTATGACTGTACCATAAAAATTATTTAGGATCTTTAGGATCTTATCTCCTTTTTTCCTCTGTCCTTGGAGAAACTGATTTTCTTTTACATTATTAATTCTTTACAAGCTTGACAGATCTCTCCTGCATGAATGTGGGAAAATAGCACATTGCTCCTTGAGAGATAAAGAGTAGTTCTATAAATTTTATGGTAATTCTCTATTGTCCTCTTCTATTGTTCTATGTATGCAATTTATAAGATCCAATAATTAGTTACGCCTTACTACTATTTAAGTTTACTCATTAACAATTTGAAAAGTATTCTCATGATTCTTTCCATTTTAATTTTCTTGTGGATGTTTTATACTGCCATTTCTATTTTGTGTCTATTTCTCTTCATTCAGTTAAGACTGTCTTGATGAATTTTCTCTGTTTTTCAAAGTAATAGCTCTTAGATTTATATGCTCCACCATATTCTACTTTATTTCATTAATTGGTTTTTCCCAATTAGGTTTCTTTTCTACCTGAATTACTAATTTAAGGTGGATGTTTCACTTATTATAGTACTGTTTTTTTAAATAATATATATTGTTTTTTAATACTATAATGTTTAATAGTATTTATTTTACATTGAGCTTTGTCTTAATAGTATCCCATAGGTTTTATAATGAAGACTTTTTTTTTACTGCTTTTAAATCAAATAGTATTTAGATTTCTTATCTAAGAATCTTCTTAAAACAACAATTTTTAAAGTTTATTTAAAGTTTTAAAGTTTTATTTAAAGTTTATTTTGAGAAACAGGAAGAAAGAAAGAGAGTGTGCTAAGGGTGGGGCAGAGAGAGAGAGAAAGAGAGAATCCCAGGCAGGCCCACACTGTCAGCACAGGGCCTGACGTTGGCTCTGTCCCACGAACCATGAGATCATGACCTAGGTCAAAACCAGGAATCAGATGTTTAACCAAATGAGCCCCTCAAGCCCCCCAAGACAATATTTGTTAAGCAATTTTTTAACATCTGATATGGCACTATTTCTTTTATACTTCTATTAGTAATTTCCACATTTAACTAAAATTAAGAACATCTCCTATACAATTTAAGTTTTGGGAATTTTTTGAAAATATTCTTTATGGCTGAATATATACTCAATTTTGAGAATGGTTTTTAATTTTAGAATATAGAGTTTGATAAACAAAACTTATATTTATTTTATGACTTATGCAATTTAGTTATTCTGTATTTTTATATATTTTGGTGTAAGTTATCACTAGATAAGAAACAAATTAGTCTTTTGATTTACATTGCTCTGTTAATTACCTGTAGCTTATGCCTTATAATTTTGATTATATATTTGTGCATACATATTAATGATTGGATACTACATTTGGAATTACATACGATCTTCTTTTAACACATTTCCTTTGGTATTAAAATTGCAGCTCTAGATTTTTAAAACGGCTTTATCAAGGTATAATTGATTGCATGAATTAAACCTGTTCAATTTTTCTAAAGTTTTGTCAAATGTACACATGAAACCTGCATCATATACATATACATAGACCTACACACATCAATATATTGTCTATATACTCACACAGAATATTTTGTGTACACACATACATCTTTTATTCTTGTAGACAGTATATCTGTGTATCTGTGATTAATTACTGTCTGCTTCCTCTAATCCCTTACAGTAATTCTCTTCTCATTCTGAGACGTCTTCCTCATAGGAAACCAAAGAGTACAAATACCAAGTAAGATCATCTGCATTTCTCTATCTGCAGTTCTCTTCCTCCCGATACTATGTCCTGGGTCCTCTGTCCTTTTCCCTTTCTCCAGATTCAGCTCCATCTCCTCAATTCCCACTGGACTCTACCTAGCTTCCCCTTGTTCCATGGCCTGAAAACTCTCTCAGGGCAGTAAGATAGTGCAATTGTAGGACTCGCCATATTGGTTTTCTGTCTCCCAGGCATCATGCCCCTTATTATATATCCATTTTCTTTTCTCAGCTCTGAAATTTGTGTTTCATGATTGTCTTTGGTCTCAACACATGTACTTCAGTGACGATTTCTGAATTCTTTCTTTTGATGTGCATGCATACAATTACAATTTTAATCTCTTCTATAACCTCCTCTTTCTGGAGGATTTCACAAGTATCATCAGCTTGGTTACTATTTTCCATTACTTTCTATTCTCCTTTGTAATTTTCTTGAATTTAAGTTTGCTTCTTTTTAAAAATTTCTTATTACTATTTAATTAATACGGTAATAAGTTAACTTAATCCAGTCAAGTAACACATATAACATATTTACCTATATATGGAGAGTCAGATTGAGAGAGAGGGAGAGAGAGTGGGAGACACTTAACTATATATTATTGTAAAAACTAGAGATACATAAATCCATAAAACAAAAAAGAAAATATACTTTCAGACTTTATACTTTAGTGGGAGTAAAAGGCAGTAAAACATAAGCAACGATAGTATATGTGAGATGGTGTTATTTCTATAAAAGAAAACAAAGCATAGTAAGAACTAGAGAATAAAGGCTTTTGTTGATATTTTAGAAAACGTTTTTAGAAAAAAAACTACCTTGTAACTTATTTGGAGAGCACTCATGGTTATTTTCAGAAGAATGTAAGTCCCTGTGCTTATCTGTGAGAAAGGTATTATAGGAAAAGAGAAAAATTACATGAAAAAATGCATAAATGGAACATACCTAACAGTTTGAGAATAGTTAAGGAAAGAACTTCAACTGCAGTTAATATTATCAAATAGGAGTATGTTAGAAGATGAAGGCATAATGTTAACAATGAGAAAGATTGTATAGGGACTCAATTCAATGTAAGAACTTTACATTTTATTATTACTTAGAAGGAAAACCATTGGAGAGTTGTAATAGGAATGGCATGATTTAATTTATATTTGTATTTTCAAAAGCTTTTCAGGATCAGTGGAGGAAAACACTTTGAGAAGCAAAATAGGAACTATGTAAACATTAACATTACAAAATTTCGTGTGAGTTATGAAGGTTACCTGGGCTGAGATGGTTATGATGTAAGTGGTGAGAATAGACTGAATTCTAGATACTCAAATAAGGTAGAGCTTCTAGGTTTTTCTGATAAAAGGAAGGTGAGGAAAAGAGAGAAGTTAAGGATGGCTCCAAAGTTTTCATTCTAGGTTAACAGAAAAAAGGAGTTGCTATTTACTGGTATGAGAAAGCATGGAGAGAACAAGGTTTTACAGTGGAAGAATCAAGAGCTTGGTTTTAGATAAGTTAAATATGAAATACATTTCAGACTTCTAAGGGTCAATCAAGAATTTGGATATAAAAATCTAGTCCCAGAGAAAGATAAGGTCTAGAAATACAAATTGGGATCATCTAAATATAGATGGTGTTAAAAACTATACGACTGTATAAGATCGTATGGGGAGGAAACACAGATTAAAAAGGAGAAATATACATGATTATTATTTTCAGGAATGGAGGGAGCAACCTCTCAAGCAAAAAAAAAATTCTACCAATTGTCTATGACGTTTCATATATTTCTGGTGTGTGTTTGTGTGTGGGCGTGTAGTTAAGGGAAAGTGGAATTTGTAGAAATAGGCCATTGTTGGGGTGCCTGGGTGGCTCAGTCGGTTAAGTGTCCAACTTCAACTCAGGTCGTGATCCCAGGGTTCCTGGGTTCGAGCCCCGCGTTGGGCTCTGTGCTGACACACAGCTCAGAGCCTGGAGGCTGCTTCAGATTCTGTATCTCCCTCTCTCTCCGACCCTCCCCTGCTCACACTGTCTCTCTCTCTCAGAAATAAAAACACAAAAAAGAAATAGGCAGTTGTTTTAATATTTATTTAAATGACAGAGATCAGCAGTTTGGGGTCTGCTCATAATTCAGTGCCATTTACCATCCTTCCTTTCTGAATGGCGACTCCTGGAAAGCTTTCTATATGCTCTTCTGTTAAAGACCAGTTCTTCTTTGCTTTTATGGAATTCAGAATAACTCTCGCCACGAGCTTCAGATGCCACTCCCATCATTGCAAACAGGATGCTGCTGACTTTTGGTTTTGTCCTTCATTAAGTGTCACCACTTTAGATAATGACCTTGTGCACATTAGTTTCCAGAACTGCAGCTGTATGTATCTTCTCTTGGCATCTTATTATAGCCTCAGTTTGCTCTTCAGTAGACCTGACAGTGCTTCCTCATGTGTACTGGTTTGGGGTTACAAATCTCTCATAGTTTTAGAGGAGTGAATTTGCAAATCTGTTACTCGTTATGCTTGTTGTTTGGGTATAATTTTAGTAACCTAAGATTTCTTGGAAAATAGTCATGGATTCTCAATGGTAAATATATCTAAGAATAAAAATAAAGTATTTCCTGGCTCTTGATAAAAATATTTTTCTTTAACTTTCCTGAACATGTCTGCCCTTTGTACTACTACCTCTCTAGGATGAAAAACAATATTAACTTGAGGTGACCTTAACAACAGCTTATAAAAGTGCACAGTTTACTTAAGTTCTCTTTTACCTGACCTTTACTAGGCTTAGTTAAGATGGATTTTTTGGTCCACCTTGTAGATTTTTTTATTTAATACTAGGATGGCCTTGTCATCCTCTATATAGTTTCTCAAGAGTAACATTATTAATAATCTGCTGAGTACACTCTTAAAAATGGATTTCTTCCAATAGATTAGTATATTTTCATTACAACTTATAGAGACTTTGGTGTGAAAGATTTAAGCTCCATGACACAACAGGTATTGCATTTCTTGACAATTATTTTATGCCTCTGATTACATGAGGAACAGAGCTAAAAGACATGTTTTTCCCCATGTGAAAGTTCCAGGTTTCATAAAATGTCTCTGACTATATAGAATAGGTTCCTTTTAATAAGAAGAGACTTAAATAAGGATAAGACATGCATTTCCTCCTGGGTGAAAAAGAATCATGACTATCTAACTGTCAGATAACATGAGAACTAAGATTTTTATGTCTTAGTGTAATAATCTGCTACATAATATGTATTGATTTGCTTTTTGCTTTTTTAGCTAAATACACCCCCCATTTCAATGCTTACAAATGCTAGGTGCATTTTGTTGAGCTAGCTTCTTAAATCTACTTATTTTACTAATTCAAAGGGAAGCACAGCTTTCCTTAACCTATAATTTGAGTATTTTGCATCTAATTGGTTGCAGTTGAATAAATCTATGTTTGTCCTTACAATGTTAAACACATAAGCCACGGTGTTTATGCTATGTAAGTGTGATTAGCTTGTGAAAAATTCATCAAGTACCCTGAGATCTGCACAGCTTATTTAAAAATTATGTATAAAGTTTTGAAGAATAAAAATGATTTGACACGTAGGCAGCCTGCAAAGAAACTGACACATAAAGGGAAGAAAATCAAACAGGAATAGAGCAGGCATATTCACACTGTAGTCTGCAGTGTCTGGTTCCACTCCAAGGGGGTTGAAAGAACCAGTAGACATGAAATATAGAGGAAGAATAGAGACATAAATCTCAAGGTGGAGAGAGAAAAGATCATTTGACATTCAAAAATGAATTTTTTAATTTTAAGTTTTGGACATGCCGTCAATAAACTCACCTCAGTTTAAATTAGTTAACCAAATACAACTGTTGTCTTAAATCTGCAGAAAGCAACAAAGGCACATCCAAGAACATTTCTGCTAAATAATATGAAATCTCTGATTTCAGTTTTCCTCAAATTTCTCATAACACATAGGCAACATCAAGAAATTACTATATATTTTTGGGCAACCCCAAGAAATTATCTATCCAACCCTAAACTCAGAATGCTGGTTTACAACTACTTAATTTTTAAACATAATTTAATATTTTTTAATTTTATTAGGTCAAATGTTGGTTAAGATTTATGTTCTAACTAACCATCTCACATAACATTTTGACTTTAAACATTTATTTATATGCTAATCATTCATTATTTTAAATTTCAATATTCAAATTCATTTTTGTTTAATTTTAAAAATTTAAGCCTATCAGACATTTGTATGGCACTGACTTTATTTTTGTAGTTAATTATTTTGAAAACTCTTGTGTAAAAGTTTATAAAGATGACACTAGGTAAGTAACCCAAAGACAGTGAAAACAGTACCATATTAAACTGAAAGTAGTAAGAACTGAGAACATATTGCCCTTTATAAAAGGTGGTTTTTTACCAGTGGAATAGTGGTTTTTTAATCAAGTAGGATTGATACAGGGGCACCTGGTATACACAAAAAGATCCCTTAGTTTTCATCCTTTGATATATAAATCTTAAGGAAATAATACTTTCTGGATAAAACATCAATAACTAGTAGATGAATATAATAGAAAAAAGGAGTAATTATCAGAATTTCTGTGTTTAAGAGTATGTATGTGCTCCTTATATTATCATAATGCTGACAAATTACCCTCCCAAAAGGCTCTAATTAGTTATATTTCTTTCAACAGATATCTTGCCTCTCAAGTAGTTACATTTTAATATTGGTTTAATTTGCACAAACTTGATACATTTTAAGTTGATAAATATTTTCACATTTAGTTCATATTATTGCCTGTGAACTGACTATATCCTCCATATTCATTTTTCCAATATTTTGGCTTTTCCTTCATTAATATTAATTAATATAAGAACCATCCATTTTCATCTTCAAAGATTTGCTTCAGATCATTTCTTATTTGATGTCTTCTCTTGATTGTTCTCAGTGCTATTTCATTTTTATCAAGTTTCTCAAATGAAAACATAAAAGGCATCATCTGTATTGTTTATTTTGCACTCCAATAGTGTTTTGACTAAATATAAACACTCTTTTCTTACCTGAATTGTCTAATCCCATTAAAATCCATTTTCTTGGTGTACTTTTGACCTCCCATTTCTTCCTTTGTGAATGATGTCACTGTGTTGTCTACAACGATGTGGCCTCCTTGTTTTTTCATCCTACATAATTTTAGCTATCACAGACTTGAAAGCTCACTGAATACCTTTATTATGAGTACTGAGGGGAACCTTAGATTAGATTATTGAAGTGACTTTTAAATTAGATTATTTTAGTTCCTTACTTTTAGAGTAAGGAACGATCTGTACGGTTTTCACTTCTCCTGGGTGACCAACTATACAAGACCACTGGGAAAATTAGAGAAAACAAGCTTCTAATGTATTTAATGGCATTTTCTTAATTTCTACCTCAAGTATAAAGTCTAAAATGATATCAATGTATATTTTCTTTTCTATTTTTGTTTTTTTCTCCTTTGAAAACTATGTTTTATTTCCAAATATGATTTTTTTTTACATTTATCTGTTTTCAACTTTCAGATTTCTCTCACATTTAATTGTCTCCAGAAATGTGCCTTCATTGATTAAAATTTCTACCCAGTTTCACTCATATATGCTTCCAAAATTATTTAGCCAACCAGTTTTAACTGCATTAAAAATATCCATTCTGTAACTGAATAAGATTTTTTTTAGTGTTAATGACATGTTGACAAATCTCATGTTTTGATAGGTATTTGCTTTGTTTTGATCAAGTATTGTAATTTTATTAGACATAAAAATATATTTAGTGTTTACTTCCAGGTATCTTAAAATATAAAAACTATATATAAATATAAAATATATATACTGTATATTTTAATATATATTAGTTACTTAATATAAACTATATATAAATATAAAAACATAAAAAATATAACATGCTTCCATGAGCATAATTATTTAAAATGTGCATTGAGCAGTAACTCAGTAAGGACAAGCAATGGAACTTTCACTCTTCCTGAGAGCTCCTCATTAAATACCTTAGTTTATGAGCATCTTATATGTACATATATCAGGTTAACACATCTATTTCTCCTTTCCTATTCACTCCTGTCCTGTCCTCCTCAAAGTTCAATTTCAAGGTCAAATTCAAATGTAGGCTCCATTTTCTTAGGAATCAATATCAGAATGGCAGAGTGCCTGAGTGGCTCAGCCAGTTAAGCATTTGACTTGGGCTCAGGTCATAATTTGCGGTTCATGATTCAAACCCTTAATCGGATTCACTACTGTCAAGGCAGAGACCACATTAGATCCTCTATTCCCCCCTCCCCACCCTGCCCAGTCTCTCCCCTGCTCACTGTCTCTCTCTCAAAAATAAAATATATATCAGAATGGCTATCCACTGGAACAAATGATCGTTAGACTTTTTTTGTATGGTTTCTTTTTCTATGACTAGATGGGAGTAGCAGGGGCTTTTGCACTTTAGCTACCTCTTTGGCTTTCCCTTTCCTATCTCTTCTGGATACCTCTCTAACAATGGAAGAAGGATCACAAAAATTACATTTTTATCTAATGTCCTATTTTTCTCTGTCATTTCTATTATTATCACGCAGGTCAACAGATTGTTGAATCTCTCACACACTGTTCACTTTCTTCTGACTTTTTATATTCACTAACATTATAACTTAGTTATACCAAAAATATGTAGGTTTTTGGGTTTTGTTTTTAACCTCTAAGATATTCTATTCTTCAGAAGCCTCCACTCCATTTCTGAACTTTTCATGAGGTCTGAGTGACAGGATTTCAACTGCTCTTAGTAAGAGCCCATTGTGCATTTTGTTCCCTTTCTAGGACTTACTTCCCTCCCCCCCTCTAAAACTTTTTGTACAAGTCAGCCTTTGTCAGTACACCAATACCCACATGACTTCTCCATCCTACCACTAGTAAAAGATCAACTACTATCTCTGCTTCAACTACCATTTCCATAGTAGAGCGAGACCTACTTTCAAAGTTTCAGAAATTCCTTATTGCATAAATCCATATTTCAAAATACAGGTCATGTTCACACTTTCTCACCTTCCTTTGCAGGGAAGTTTCAGGTATACCACCTTGACTCCTATCAGTTGCAGTGTATCTGGGATAGAACTGAGAATTAAAATCAATGATTGCAAATAATAGACTTGACCGATTAATGCAGCAGCAAAGGCTTTTGCATTGTTTTCAAAAGTTGTAATTTTGGATGACTTTTAGTGGCTGTGTAGCCTCCAATTCTGATTCCTTCAGTCCTCTTGACAAGATGCTATGTGCCATCCAATATCCCTTAGGAAAGCCATTTTCTGTTTACTTAGCCAGAGTTAGTTTATATTACTTCAACTAAGTTCTCTTTCATTAAAATATGTAAATTTTGATTTTTAAAAATTGAAAAATCATTATATTATCATCTTTTATATAAAGGGATATGATTTCAGAAAAAATTATTTTCAATATATGATTTCATGTTTGTAAAAATTAATATATAAATATATATAAAGTTACTTTTTATATATGCTGATCAAAAAGTCATAAATCCAACTATGGAAGGATTAAGTCATGAGGATAAAAGGTAGGGCACAAAGAAATAGTCAATGTATTGAAATAGTGTTATATGGTGATTGATGGAGGGGCACCTGGGTGGCTCAGTCACTTAAGTGGCAGACTTTGGCTTAGTTCATGATCTCTCAGTTCGTGAGTTCAAGCCCCATGTGCAGCTTTGTGGTAACAGCTCAAAGCCTGGAGCCTGCTTCAGGTTCTGTGTCTCCCTCTCTCTGCCCCTGTTCCGCTCACACTCTGTCTCTCTTTGTGTTTCAAGAACCCAATAAACATCAAAGAGAAATTAAAAGTATATATATGGTGACAGATGGTGGCCACACTTTTGAGCATAATATAACATATAGACATGTTGAATCACTTGTTTTATGCTTGGAATTAATGTAACATTGAATGTCAATTATCTTTCAGTAAAAAAGGATAAAAAATAAATAAGATAAAATAAAATGCAGAAAATAAAAAATTCTGGGAAAAAAACTAATAAGTCTATCCCTACAGGAAAAATCTTTCAGAGTTAATACGCTAGTGTCATAAGCACAAAGATTCTGAGTCATGATATTTTGACATATGGATGAAATGTACTTTATAACACATATGGAGAATAATGGACTTAAACTCTAGTCTTGATTCTGTCACTACTAAGCTCTATTTCCTTTGGCAAGGCATTTAATCCTTTTTTTTTTTTTTTTTGTTCTACATATTTTTCTACAATGGACAGGGTTAGATGATATCCTCACAATAGCCCTTCCTTTAAATTTGAAGACGTGTCAATACAAATTCCTAAAATAAATAATGTAAATACTAAATATTAAACATATCAGGGATTTTATTTTTTACCTTTTATTTTAAATGTTTATTTTTGAGAGAGAGAGTGAGCACAAATGGGGAGAGGCAGAGAGAGAGAGAGGGAGACAGAATCTGAAGCAGGCTCCAGGCTCCAAGCTATAAGCATGGAGCTTACATGTGGGGCTTGAACCCATGAACCATGAGATCATGACCTGAGCAAAAGTTGGATGCTCAATGGACTGAGCCACCCAGAAATCCCCATGTTTGGAAATTTATAAGCAAATTATTACAGTGAATCACATAAAATCAAATAAATCTGAAATTACAGTGCTAGCCAAAGAGCCACTTGGGGGTGGTCGTCAGATATGAAAGAAAAAGACCTTATGTTACTACTATGATAAAACACACGACTTAACTAAATTTCCAAACTTCAAAGCCAGTTGATTTTAAAACTCTTTCTTCTGCATATATACTGCTAAAACACTGTTAATTCACCTTTACTAAGAAAGAAAAAGAAAGAAAGAAAGAAAGAAAGAAAGAAAGAAAGAAAGAAAGAAAGAAAGAAAGAAAGAAAGAAAGAAAGAAAGAAAAGAAAAATGTAGTGTGTCTTCTGGCAACTACTTTTGGCAATGTGAGTGGGGTAGGCTGTCTCCTCACTCACTTTCACTTTTTCCATCTGCATCAGTTTCTCATGTGACAGTTCCTCTCCATGGGATTCTGGCAACTCAACCAACATCAGCTGTTGCGAATGTTATCATAAGAAGGAATGAAAATAAAGCGTCATTTCCTTAATGTACAGCAGCTAAAATTTTCAAGTTTCAGTTAACATTCAAAGGCTAAATAAGACAACAGGCTTTGACATAACAGCATGAACCTTTTTGGACAGTCAAGATTTCCCTTTATTCTGCCAATGAAATCTTAGCTGACTGAATACTGTTTTTTCCTTTCATTTTTCTTAGGAGAATGTAAAGTTCTTAAAATAAGCACAATTATTTTTTTTCTCCCCAAGGTTATCCTTATTTTACTCATTTTGAGCCAGGAACCACTGAGATTCCTATTTGTGGTCCCAATTTCTTTTTCACCAGCTGAAACATGAGTCATAATATGATTTACTTTCTTTAGCACGCTGGAAATTTCATTTCTCCCAATTCCAAGACTTTCTTGTGTCCCAGTTTTGCTATCTCAGAGTAGCAAGAAGGCAAAGTATATCACCTGCCTTATGTGTAGAATACAAAGTAAATTCAGGTAAATCTCATATGAATCCTGTAGCAGATTATAGTGGAAACTGGTGGCATTCAACAGTGGTAGTATCACTCACTGGAGGGTATTTGCAGGGATTCTTGGCTTCCACAGTTAACACCTACTCTAACCAGCATTTAATGGGAGGGGCTAGGGATGTTAGGTTTACTGCATATTGTCTATTATCAAGTAACATCCCTTTCGATTCTCACTCACGTTACCTCTCCCACTTTCAATACAGCAGAAATTGTAAGGATTATAGTTACAGCTTTCTTTGCAGATAAGTTTGGATATTTTTACTCAGGTTACTGTAATGAAATAGTTGGTACAGTTTTGGAAGTTGGAAATAAGATGAATGCCACCTTCCTGTAGCTGCCATTTGCTGCTGCTTAAAGAAAGTTGTCATGTTTCTAAACCAGACACTATGTTAACCAGCTCTCTGTCAAAAAATTAGGAAAGCAGCTCTGATTTCTTTATATGACGCTCTGATTCCTGGATAACAGCTCTGGGCATCCATACTCCAGGCTTTGTTGGAGCCATGCTGTGGCTCTGCTATCACTCACAGAACCCTGTGTGGGAAATCAGGGATTTTTCTAGGAAACATTTCAATAGGTCCAGGCTAGAACTCCTTCCTTCAAACCTTCCAAAAATTGTGTAAATTATTAATCTACTGTATTCAATTTCTTGCTGTTAATAAGACTTAGAGTGGTTTATGTTTTCAGTACTGAATCTTAATTCCTTATATTATATCCTGCAATGCTCATTATGATTCATAGATGAAGGATTCTCCTGTATTCCATGAATTTTTTTGATATCCCCTAAGAGCTTTATTTTACTTTTTACTATGTTTATATTTGACTTACATGAATTTCTAGACAATGCAAATCTAATCTCTCATGACAGAAAATAGACCAATTATTGCCTGGAGCCTCTGATAGGGAAGGTGCACAAAAGAATTCTTTAGGGTGAAGAAAATGTGATATATCTTGATTATAGGAGTAGCTACATAAATATATATATTTGCCCACATTTAGTAAAGTTAAAACAGTTAAAATATGGATGTGTTTTATTTTACGAAATTTATTTCTCCTTTAAGTTGATTTTAAATAATTAACACTTGCATAGGGTAGGTAATTTACAAAAATATTTTTAATATATAAATATGTTTAAAATTATATGAGCACAGGACTTAACTCTGTTTAAGATATGTAAACACAAGCTATTTTAATATAGCAGAATTTTATGAGTGATGTTGCCTTAATAGAGAGAACTTGTTTTATTTGAAATGTTTCTAAAATTATTTCACTCTTCCAAAATATCATATCAACAACATTAACATTTGACAATATACATACTAAAACAGGTTTTCATATGTAGCTTTCATAGCCATAGTGATTCCAATTATAAGTGCAAATATCTGATTATAAGTTTGGGCCTTCAAATGTAATTTATACTACTGAATTATATATTGCATTATAACTTCCTTACTATTTTATTAGCGCTTTATTGCAGCAAATTTTGAAATTTGTTGCTATAGTGTAGTAATAGACAGAAATCTTGTTTAAGCTGCTAATTAAGCAAACCATTTATTCATTCCAAAACACATCTTGTATGCCTATTATATAATAGTTACTATTTGAGGCACTGAAGATACCACAGTGTTAAAAGATAGCACCCATGGCGACAGCAATTTTACCTTTTACTGAGGTAGACTAATGATAAAAATAAATTAAAAATATCAGACACTAATAAAGAGTATTTAAAAATGGTATAGTTCAGGGTCAACAACCTGAAAACTAAGACTCATCTTCAATAAATTTTACCTACTTTATTTAACTAGTACAGCATTTCTTATTTTCTGGCATGGTAGAGTATAGTAAGTATGCAAACAAACCAAAACAAATAAACAAAAACTTTTCATTGAAAGAATAACAATAAACCTTTAGTTTCCTCTGATATCCCTTGTCCTGGGTTGGCTTACCTAGGAAGCAGATGCTGCGATGGAGTTAACGGGAAAATAGGTTTACTGGGGAGTAATACCTATGAAATAAAAAGGAACAATGCAACATGAGGCAAGAAGAGTCATAAGATCATAATGTTGGGACTTGAACAAATATCTTCAGGTAGAGGAGTCCCAATTTGGGCAGAAATGGTTAAACCTGAACATTACCATCTTGCTCAGACATTAGCCAAAGGCCATTCTGAGAAGAATATGACCTTGGTTTGAATGTTGAAATGAATCAGAATACACTAACAGCCAGAGGCTTACCAGGTACCATATTTCTCATGGCTAGACAGTGCACCTTCCCTTGAAGGGGAATCTGAATGGAATTCCCCTGACCTGCCAAACTCCTCTCCTGTAAAATTTAGAAATTTATAGTGGTTTACTTACTAATCACTAGTTTTGTTTGTTTGTTACTGTTTGTTTATTTCATCTGAGCTTTATGATGCACTGTCAATCAGTTATGCTTAAAGACCACTGATATCTAACGGAATGGGTCTATGTTTCCTACTTTTGCATGTTAATTTACGTTTATAACAGACAACTCTCTAAGATTCATGTCCTGTTCATTTCCCAGTTTCTCAATTTCCTACTTTTCTCTGTACATCTCTACCCCAAATATCCTGTACACCACTGCGTTTGTTCTAAAGTTACTGAGGACCCGGCAGGGAAACTGTTCCCATACATCCCTGGTAGAGAATCTCTTAATAGATTCCCAAAGCAAAAGTCCTATTTTCCTTACTTACTAAGTCTTTGGGCCTGGGAAGTAATTGAGAATTATATAATCATTTTCCATATTATCCAGCATTAAACTTTGTCTTTTATCCTAATTTGTTTAATTCTGGCATTGAATAACTTGGAAGACAGATGACAGCAGAAACATTTCTTTCAGGCAACTCTCTCTGCTGTAGGTGGTCCTGACCCTATTTCCCTGAATATTTTATTTTTATTTCTCTCTGCTGTTCTTCTTTCTTTTCCAGCAGGTCAAGTTGAATTTTCAAAACTTTGATGTATTTTTTCTCCCCTACCATATGTAGACCTAACACAGTCTTTTGCAGCTTTTGACTGAAAGATAAAAATCTGTCTTTAAGCTGAGTTCACTGTTCCCAGAATTTCTGATTTCGTCTTTTCTAACTCCAAGTCTCATTTTGATTTTTTAATTTTTTTTTTCCCCCTGGACCAAACTCTGAAGGTTTCTAGCCTACTGACCTTAATGTTCCCTATGCCATTAAGGACTCTTGATTTCTCAAATCAGAACATTTGAATCTTTTTTAGTAACTCTCTCTTTTTTTTTTTTCTCTTCCTTTTTATGAAATTGGGTCTGTGAAAGCTTCATTTGGATGTTGCTCAATGCAAATCTAGGTAGTACCATTTATTTCCTATATAATACTCCCACCATTTTTTTCTGTTCATTAATAAGTTCTACCACACTGCGGGAGAAAGAGAGAAAAAGAAAGAAAAGGACACCTTTTAGGGATTTGATCTTTCTCCACCTTTATCTGTCTCCATCTGATTAACAAACTTATCTATCTAACACAGTGAATCTTCATTAAGATTTCCTAAGTTGTGTATTAAAAATGCACATAACCTGTTCCTTTGCCAGACTTACTGAATTGGTATTTCCAAAGGCATGGCTTGAGAAGCTGTATTTTCAAAAGTATCCCAAGTGTTTTTGTTTTGGTTGGTTTTTGTCCTGGTACCATCATCAAAAAATAGGACCCTGTGTTTGATTTTGATTTGTCCCTTTTTTGCACTCCTGTTCCTGGTGCTTGCAGACCGGATGAGGTTGGAAAGGTGTCTGAGCTCCCCTCAGAGGCCAAAGATGAGACTCAACCACATTTTCCTATCTAAAATATACTCTACGGGCTCACTTTTAATATGATTCAGTATTCACTATACTATCTTCTTTGGGTTTTGTTAGCCCTTTATGCATCAGTGAGTTTAGATCTGATTTTAGAGAGACTACATATGACAGATATGTGCTTTTGAGTATTGATAATTTCACAAGTCATTTGAGAAATTATCCTTCTTTGACTACATTTTGGAAGAGTTTATATAACATGAACAAGATTTGTTCTTTAAATTTTGAAATAATCTATAAATCTGGTCTTAATTTTTCTATAAGAAAACAAATGCAGAAAAATGTAGACAGGGAGAACAGAATATCTTCATATTCTCAAAGAGAGAGATAATTAACAGTTTTGCTTATTCAGATGATCAGGGATTTTTTTTAGGGAAAAAAACACTGACTCCTTCAAAATATTCAACAGAATAATAACAAATCAACTTCATAAATACCTAAAAAGTGTTTTACACCAAGAAAATTTTTATACCAAGTGGGATTTATGTATTAATGTAATACATTATATCAACAGATAAAAAATACAAAACTCACACTGTCATTCCAAGTGATCCAGAAAAAGCATCTGACAATATCTGCAACCATTTCAAGAAAAATACATTCCACCAACCAGGAATAGAAGGGAAGTTTTTCAACTTGATTGAAGAGTATTTACCAAAAAAAACCCCCACAGCTAACATCATACTTAATGGTGAGTGACTAGATGGTTTCCCGCTGAGATCAGGAGATAGACAAGAATGTCTGGCCTTGGCACTTCCGTTTAACATTAACCAGAAATCAACTGCTTAGGTAATTACTAAAGAAAAATAAATAAAAGACAACCAGGTTGGAAAAGAAGCAAAACTATCTCTCTTCATAGATAACATAATTCTTTATATGGAAAGTCCTTGAAATCCACCAAAACATATTAGAACTAATAAATTAGTTCAGCAATACTACAAGATATAAGATCAATAACAAATCAGTTGCATTTCTATACACTTACAAAATCAAAAAATAAATTAAGAAAACAATTCAACTCATAATAATATCAAAAGAGTAAAATACTTAGGAAAAAAGTACAAAACTTATGCCCTAAAAACCACAAATACTGTTGAAATACATTTTTTTTAATGTTTTTTTTTTTTTTTTTTTTTTTTTATTTCTAGGAGAGAGACAGAGAGAGAGACAGCGCGAGCAGGGGAGGGTCAGAGAGAGAGGGAGTCACAGACTGAAACAGGCTCCAGGCTCTGAGCTGGCAGTCAGCACAGAGCCCGACGCGGGGCCCGAACCCACGAACCGCGAGATCATGACCCAAGCGAAAGTCGGACGCTTAACCGACTAAGCCACCCAGGCGCCCCTGAAATACATTTTTTAAAATATTTAAATAAATGGAAAAATAGCCCACATTTAAGAACTGGAAGACTTAAAATTGTTAAGAAGGCAATATTTGCCAAACTGATCTACAGATTCAACACCATTTAAAGTTGCCTTCTTTGTAGAAATTGGAAAGCTGTTTCTAAATTCATATAGAATTGCAAGGGACCCAGAGTATCCAAAACAATCCTCAAAAAAGAACAAGAAGGAGGCTTCACACTTATCAATTTCAAAACTAACTACAAAGCAACTTACTACAAGTTTCACTATAAAACTTACTGCAAATCATTATAGCGCTGTCAAAAGAATAGACATATAGATATGTTTTATAGATAGACATATAGATATGTCTAAATAGAAATGAGACTACAGAAATATATATATTTATCTGATTTTCA
Organism: Hyaena hyaena; assembly: GCF_003009895.1. Taxonomy (NCBI): domain Eukaryota; kingdom Metazoa; phylum Chordata; class Mammalia; order Carnivora; family Hyaenidae; genus Hyaena; species Hyaena hyaena. The sequence goes on from NW_024081651.1 coordinate 527,912, forward strand.
AAAAGACTGCCAGGACAATTCGATGGAACATAGAATTTTTTTTTCAACAAATGGCGCTGGGATAATGGGATGGTCACATCCAAAATAAAGCTGAACCTTTATGTTTTTCCATATATATACAAAAATTAACTCAAAACAAATTAATAACCAAAATGTAAGAACTAAAAGTCTAAAACTCTTAGAGGGAAAGATGAAATAAATCCTCACAACCATAATTTTGAAGTGAATTCTTATATATGACACCAAAAGCATAAGCAACAATTAAAAAACAAATTAATTAGTTCATCAAAATTATAATTTTTTTGTGAAAAATTTTCAGGAAGTGAAAAGTCAACTCACAAAATGGGAGAAAATACTTGCACATCATATATCTGACAAAGGACTTGTATCTAGGATATATAAGGAGCATTTACAACTCAAAAGATAAAAAAAGATAACTAACCCAATTAAAAAGTGAACAAAGCTTGTGAATAGAAATTTCTCCAAGGAAGATACACAAATGTGTAATAAACAAATGAAAATATGCTCAATGTCATTAATCATCAAGGAAATGCAAATCAAGGCCATAAGACACCACTTAATACACACTAAACTGGCTAAAATCAGACAGTTGCAATAACAAAACTGTCAGTGAGTATGTAGAGATATTACAACCCTCATACATTGCCAGTGGGAAAGTAAAGTAGTGCCGCCAAGCTGGAATACAGTCTGGAAGTTTCTGAAATGAATAAACGAGAAATCAACACATATGTCAAAACAAAAATCTGTACATTGATGCTTACCACTGCATTTATAATAGCCCAAACCTAGAAACAACTCAAATGTCCATCAACATAGCAATGGACAAACAAAATGTGGTCTATTCTTACAATTGTACATTACCTCAAAAATAAAGGTAGAAAGTACTCATAAATGATGATATATGAATCATAAACCTTAAAATGAGTATGCTAAGTGAAAGAAGTTAATCACAGAAGATGGCATACTATATGATTTCACTCACATGAAAGTTCATAAGTGGGAAATGTACAGAGATAGAAAGTAGATTAGTGGATGCTTTAAGCTGCTGCTTTAGGGTCCTGAGGATTCAGAGGCAAAATAGGTAATGAGTAATAGATTTCTTTTGGAGGTATTGACAATATTCTAAAATTTTGGGTAATGTTTGCACATATCTGTGAGTGTACTAAGAACCACTGAATTGCACACTTTAAATAGATACATTGCATATTATATTAATTCTATCTAAATAAGACTATTTTTATAAATATTCTCCTTTCAATTCAGAATTTGTTCTTAATGAATAGGAATTCTTCATGATTTGGTAAACTAAATACTGTTCTTTTTTTTTCCAAAAATACCATCCTCAATCTTAAATTCCTAGTCACTATTCTATTTAAAAGTTATTACCTTGATTCTCATTCTCAAAATCTATTTGGAACTTCACTTTATGTATCTGGATGGAAAAGCTGATATTCTTTAATTTGTCACTTTTTATATTTCATATAGATCTAACATAAACATCAGAGAAGATTCATGATCCATTTTATTCCTCACTATTGTCATTGTGGTAATCTGAAGTATTATGTACTAAATATGAATAAACATGTATTTCTTTGGTGAGGTGACAATAATTCAGTAAAGACTGATTTCAATAGTCTACAGACTTGGTTTGCCCTCTTTTGGTAAAGTTCTGAAGTACAATTATATAGATGCCAGTGACAAATTTATATGCTCTCTGCTTTTGACAAAGGTTATAGTCTTTTTTCCATGCTCTAGGCTTCCAAAATTATGCTTCAGAGAACCAAAAGACATAGATTTCCAAGAATATTATTGATATTATACTTAATGATTTGGAACAGCAAATTTAATTAACCTCCAATATTAAAAAATGACTGAAAAAGGGGCGCCTGGGTGGCTTAGTCGGTTAAGCGTCCGACTTTCGCTTGGGTCATGATCTCTCGGTTCGTGGGTTCGAGCCCCGCGTCGGGCTCTGTGCTGACTGCCAGCTCGGAGCCTGGAGCCTGTTTCAGAGTCTGTCACTCCCTCTCTCTCTGACCCTCCCCTGCTCACGCTGTCTCTCTCTCTCCTAGAAATAAATAAAACATTAAAAAATTTTTTTAAAAAAATGACTGAAATGATAAAAATATAGCTTCCATAATTTTCTGATTTTAAGTATTACGAAATTTGATAATTTTGAAACTATACAACTTAATCATCCATTGATTATTGTAAAACACTAAATTTAGAACACTAAAATTATATTATGCATCCATTGTCTTCCTAGAAAACGGACAATATTAGTTTTTCTATTTACTAAAAACGGCAAGTGCAATCTTTTGACCTATCCAATTTTCATCCTTTTAAAACTGTAAGTTCATTTCAAAATGCCAAATTAGTGTTTACATTTCACTTATTAAAGTAGATTTTGATTTCATAATTCTTTATTACTTCCTTTCTTGGCACATTTTGTACAAGTACTGAACACATAGTTACAGATACGTATTTCTAAGGGAAGAATTTATTTCTAGGTTAACTAAGGATATAACTCTCCTTGACTCCTTTTTATAGTAGTTTTGCTAACATCTTGGAAATCTGACATTAAGAAAAGTTAATTTATCTTCAGAAAAGAAACTAAATAAATTGCATTACATTTAAATAATACTTTCTTATGCTTTCTGACTAAATTCTAAATTGAACTCTTGAAAAAAAGACAGAATATTTCACCTTAAGCAATGAAACAAACTGAAATAATTTGGTCAGATCCTGTGGAGTATCATGGAATCAGTTTCCCTCTTGTCTCGGTGCAAAAATAATTTCTATACTGTTCATTCTCTATATTTAACTTTTCAAAGTAATTGATTTTTAATTTTTAACTTATTCACTGTAACATTAGACATTTCAATTTTATAATTAGAATTTTCAAGTAAAGCATAACAAAATTATTCCAAAGAGCATTAGTCTGAAAAATGTCTTTTCATTTAATTTTTAAATGCACATACGAGTCTATTTATTTATTATGGTAAAAATATCTCCAGAAATCATATACAAATTAACTTTAGAGTAGTAATCTTAGCATCAGAGAGAGAATAATGATATATACTAAGTGATCTACTGATTTATTTTAATAAAATAATGTAAATCTGGGACTCTAGGTGGCTCAGGTGGTTTAGCGTCTGACTCTTGATATTGGCTCAAGTCATGTTCTCACAGTTTCATGAATTCGAACCCTACGTCGGGTTCTGTGCTGACAGTGTGAAATGTGCTTGGGATTCTTTCTCTCCCTCTCTCTGCCTCTCTCCTGCATTCGTGGTGTCTCTTTTTCTCTCAAAATAAATATTTTAATTTTTTAAAATAATAAGATAACTTAAATCTTAGGATGTAGTATAATCCGATTCTGACTTCCTATATTCAGTGTTTGCCTCTACCATCTTCTGATGAGGTACCCTTAGGCAAGTTAACTTGTCTGTTCAATTTCCTTATTTTTAAAAAAGGACAATAATCACTGCGATTAGTATGACAGTCAAATTAGATTAATATATATAAAGTATTTTGCCAACTGCCTGGCATAAGTTTCTAATAAATATTAGCTATTATTATTATAGTAATGAGACTTAGACATTTAAACATTTAAACGTAATGTTTAGACATTTAAACTTAAACTTTGGGGAATGTTAGCTATAGAAGGTTTCAAACAAAATGAGCGCTTTTCTTAAGGGATGGTTTATCACAGTTCTAATCTGTTCTATGTGAAAAAGAGGAGGCAGGCTTTGTGTATGTTAAAATATATATAATGAACAAATGACATTTAAACTAATTAAAGGAGAAATCGGGGACATAAAAGGGCAAGACTATTTAAAAATTGTTTTAATATTTATTTGTTTTTGAGAGACAGAGAGAGAGAGACATAGAGATAGAGTGTTAGTGAGGGAGGGGTAGAGAGGGAGGGAGACACAGAATCCAAACCAGGGCTAGGCTTTGAGCTATTAGCACAGTGCCTGACGCTGGGTTCAAACTCATGTACGATGAGACCATGACCAAGATCATGACCTGGGCAGAAGTTGGATGCTTAACTGACTGAGCCACCCAGGCGCCCCTAATTTTTTTTGAGGACACAGAACTTGAACCAAATTATGTTTAAGACTCATAAAATTATGCTGCCTCATAATTTCCTAAGGGTAAACCTTGAAAAAGGAATAGATATGAAGGAAATGTGTGATGTAATTATTTATTCTAAGATGCAGTTGGGTATTATATTTAAAGTATTTTTGCAGAAAATTTCAGTACTCACAAGGAGGAAGCTGTTGGATTAGCTTATATACAGAAAAGTTCCCCATGATGTCAAAAAAATTGGTCAGTCTTTATTATGCACCACAATTTCCCAGATTGGACTTACATGTCAAATGAAAAGCACAGATCTGTTCAACTTGAAAAATAACTTTCTTTATATTATCAGTTATATTATCATTGCTGAACCACTTCCCCAAAGAAAACCGTAAAAGGGGAGTGCCCTGAGTCAGTGATGTCTGACTCTTGATTTCAGCTCAGGTCATGATTTCATAGTTCATGGAAATGAACCTTGTGTCAGGATCTGTGCTGACAGCATGGAGTCTGTTTGAGATTCTCTCTCTCTCTCTCTCTCTTTCTGCCTTTTCCTTGTTCATTCTCTCTCTCTCAAAAATAAATAAATAAAATTAGAAAAAAAGAAAGGAAAGCATAAGTAGAAGGGAGAAGGACTGTGAGGCAAATTGTATTGTAAAAAAAAATTATGCCATGTGATTTGGAACTATTGGGACATCAGATTACTGTTTTTTTTTCTTTTTCTCTATAAATTGGGTTAATGATGCTTATTTTCTAACTATCTGGTGATGATAATGACTAAGACAGGGGAGAGAAGAGAAGGGTTAAGATTATTTGAAAATTAAAAGTCATATGAGAGAAAGAAATTAAAATTTAATTTAAAAATGTAAAATGGGGAAAGAAGATGAGAGGGGAGACTTCCATTCATTTGAAAGTTGTGCATCTTACTTCTATTTATTTCTTTGATCATCACATTTCCATTTTATTTCAGTATATCTCTAATCCTAATTGTCATCTATACAGACATCCTTAAATTATGACTGACATTTGTTTTCCTTTATTTTCTCCAACTCACATTGTTCCACATTTTAAACTACAAAGCCTAATTCTTTCTGTTCAATTATATTTCAGAGGGATTCCACAGGTGGCAGAATTTCAACAATTTCTTGAATGTTTGAAAAATGTTATGGTTGCTAGGGATTGTTTTTGCTCTTTTATTTGAAATATATATCTATGTCTATCTAGGTATCATATGTACGATCCATAAAAGATACATATAATGTATATTATGGAACTTTTAAAACCTCCAGAGGGTCACCCAGGTGGCTCAGTTGTTTAAGCATCCAACTTCAGAGGACGTCATGATCTTGCGCTTTGAGTTCAAGCCCTGTGTCAGGCTCTGCACTGACAGCTCAGAGCCTAGAACATGCTTCAGATTCTGTGTCTGCCTCTCTCTCTGACCCTCCCCTGTTCATGCTCTTAAAAAAAAAAATCCAGAAAGATATAATATGATGACCATCCAAGCACTCATTACCCATCTTTGATAAGTGTCTTAGTAACCTTGCTTCATTTATTGATTTCTCACTGACCACACCACAATCCACTTTTTAATTGTCCAGATAATTGTAGTGTAAATCCTGTACATCCTGTTATGTTGCCAGTCACTATGCTGCTCTACTTAGCAGAAAAACAAAATATTACAGAGTTTGGCTTAGGATTCCAAGCTCTTTGAGGCAGAGGTACAGGACCTGGAAGCAATGAAAAATTCTGATTCCTCTTTGCAAGAAGTATTCCAATATTTCTAATTGGAAAGGAACAGTCTAGCTGAAATATAATTAGCCTGAAATTAGGAAGAGAAAACTGGTCTTCTGACAATCAGTGGTTGAATCTAAGCCTGGAATAGCCTTAAACCTGATTATTTGACAAAGTGATGGAGTTCTACTGAAAACATCTAAGCCGAGTAATATTCACTCTAGATTACTACAAAGTCTATAACTCTATAGGTGCCTCATTTTATATACATTATAGTAGGGCTGTATGAATTTGAATTCTCTGCAATAAAATATTTAGTTTGCTAGTCACAATATCTCAGACTGCAGACAAATATTTTAGAATATCTGAGCATCTATGAAGTTTTTACTTCAGGTATTAGAGGGATGAGACATATATGTAAAATAAGTTAAAAATAAGGTATTTTTGGAGGCACAGGAGGGTGCCTCAGGAGGTAAAAATTTCTCTTGATTTCGGCTCAGGTCAAGATCTCACCGTTCATGGGACTGAGCCCTGTGTTAGCTTCCATGCTCACAATGTGGAGCCTGCTTGGAACTCTCTTCTTTTCTCTGCCCTTCCCCCATGTGTGTACACACTCTCTCTCAAAATAAATGAACTTAAAAAGATATATATATTTTGAAGATTATTTAAAATAGCAATGGAACCAATAGCACCATCCAATATACTATCACTTGGTTCCAAATGTATGGAAATTAATTCCTCTAGATTATCAGAGAAGGGTAAGAGCACTTCATCATGTGACAGGAGAATCATCTGAATTAGCTCCTGAAATGTGGTTCAGATCTGCATTCAGTGAGAGGACAGTGGAGGCCACTGTGGCTGTATTAACATAGGAAGACTAAAAAAGAGTGTTCAGATAAAATGGTTGAAACACTGTAACCTAAGTGTACAGTATATGTTTTTGTCTGGGAGCTCTGAAAAGATAATTTAGTCTTCATTTTTGAAAGCCTTGAATGTCTGGTTAAGAGGGCAATTTATCCCATAAGCAATATGGGCATAAACAACAATTTTGAGCAGGATCATGATAGGACAGAAGGTTCATTTTACCAATATTGACATTTCAGAAGTATGAAAAATGAATTGCAAGATGGAAAGAGAATGGTTCTTCAAGAAGAATGGAAGCTATACTAGAAAAGAATTTAGCCTATACAGGAATAACACAATGCCTTTTTAAAAACTGCTAAATAGTCATTTAGGCATGCAAAGATAACATAGTTCAGTGGAAAGTAGAGAATTAGGAAGTGAGCCTAAAATTATAACTGATAAGATTTAGTCACTAATTACAGTCACTAATACTATTAGCCCTCTAGTGACACTCATAAAAATTAAAAATTGGATCCTTTTATCTCAGAAATATATAATTACCTTTTAAAATAAAAAATAATTTTAATAACATATTTTGTTACTTCCTAACTTTAAATTATATGCTATGTGGGAAAGATATGAGACAATTCTGAATTTTTTTTTTTTTAAGGGTCCACATTGCTGCTATAGTAGATATGGATAGAGAAATACTTTCAGTAGTTTGTGTGGGTTCAAGAAAATAAACATTATAATCTCACCTGGGTTGAAGAAAGAAAAATTATCTTATTTTTCAGTATGAAAAAACACATTCCTCGATGAAGTAAAGACCATTTAGTTAAGAAAATATAACAGACTTCTTCATTTGAGATAAAATATAACTAGTTAATGTAATTCAAACAAGTAGGAGAAAACCTTCCTGTAATAGATATCCTCTTTTATGAGTCTCCCCTCCCCCCGAGATTGTCAGGAGACATGTAAAGGTATGTTAGCCCAGCTTGATTTACTACATGTCCCACACAGACAAAAAAGCAAATTGCAGAAAAAAATATAAGCTGCCCAGGACTCTCAGGACATTATGTCAATGCATATGTCACATTTCTCTCTCTTGATTATAAGCTAAATCTTTCTCAATCCCATTGTCAAAAGTGCAACACTGTGACCACCGTAACACACAGAAGATTCTAAGATTGCTAAATTGCATAATGTACCTGTTAACAGTACATTAATAGGGGCCCAGAGTATATAATAAACACAGTAATAATTAACTTTATGTTTAATTTAAAAGTGTCTTCCCCTTCTACAGACACTTTCCCTTCAACTGAACCCTATGACTGATTTATTATTCATTTTTGCTGTAATTGCCCTTGAGTTATACTTCAACTTTGTAATTAGTTAGGTATCACTTTTGCTAAAATTTATCATAATTGGTATACATTTTAAACCCATAAATCAACTCTCAGAATATATCCTATGTAGTCATACACACGTTTATGATCTTGATGCAAAACAGTAATTTGAGCATATATGTTTATTTCTCTTTCATTTTTTTTTTAATTTTAAATGATTTTTCATTTATTTCTGAGAGAGAGAGAAAGATAGAGAGAGAGAGAGGGAGCAGGGGAGGGTTAGAGAGAGAGGGAGATACAGAATCTGAAACAGGCTCCAGGCTCTGAGCTAGCTGTCAGCACAGAGCCCAACGCGGGACTCAAACCCACAAACCATGAGATCATGACCTGAGCCGAAGTCAGATGCTTAACCGCCTGAGCCACCCAACCGCCTCCCCTTTTTAAAGTAAAGATAAAACAAGCTTCAGATAAGATCAGAAAGTTCAGAACTTATGTATATGAAGAAAATAACTCATAAGTGAGTTGACAGTCTACCAGCCGAATCACAAACAAGCTAACTATCTTAAAGGCAGAGGCTGCAAGGTAAGGGAACCTATAAGACAATTAGTGAAAATAAGCCAAGCTCTCAATTATGTGATCACTTTTGGAAGAACTCCAGGTTCTAACACACAGGCATACAGGGTCTAAGATGTATTCATTCAATCCTGGTGTCCATTCAGTGTGTATAAAATATAGAGCAAACTAGGTTACTGCACTGGAATCTCCAGTAAAAAACACATACTGGTTGGAGAAAGGGGGGGGTCACAGCCCATCTAACTTCTAGTTGTGTAACAAATATAGAAAAAGAGTTCTCTAAGATGGCAGTAAACACCCCATTTTCCCTGTTATTATATCATTTCTCATTTGTCACAGGTTATTGGAATCACTTACCAAACACAGAGCCTCCTGAAATGGCTAAGGAGTACAGGATAAATTTTGATGCTGTTGACAGGCAGATCATTCAACCCTCTGTGTGAATTTAGGAATGAAGGATGCTAGTGTACTTCAAGGTGAATTCAGTATGAGCATTAAAACAAACAAACACAAACAAGGAAACAAACAAAAGAGAGAGAGAGAGAGAGCATGTGGTCATCCTGGTCTTTGGAGACACTCCTGCAAAGTGAGAAATGTTGGGGCAGGGCAGGGGGGTGGCAAATTTAGTAATCACAAAAAGATCAAAACACTTTTCCACAGATATAATACCCCCTGTCTTTATCTCCCTAATGTTCAAATCTAATAAATGTTCACTATAGAAAATAAAACTAAAAGAAATATAAATCCTCAACATTTTTCTTTTGGCAGGAACTAAGGCATTGCATTTGGGAACCTCTACCTTCTCTCCCCCACAAAATTGATATGGAACAAATATAGTTGTTATGGACTGAAGTGCATTCTTGCCCTGCACCCCCAAGATTCATATGTTGAATCCCTGGCCTGCAATGTGAATATATTTGGAAATAAGGACTATAAGAAGATCATAAAATTTAAATGAGATCATAAAGGTAGGATCCTACCTTAGAATGTCTGTGTCCTTCTAAGAGGGAGAGATCAGATCTCTCTCTCTTCCCCTGCTTCTCTTCATGCATGAAGAGTGGAAAAACAATGTGAGATCACAAACATGAAGCAATCCAAGAACAGCAGCCTTAGAAAATGAATTTTCTGGCACCTTGATCTTGGACTTCCTAATCTAGAACTATGAGCAAATACATTTCTGTTGTTTAAGCCATCAAGCCTATGTTATTTTGTTACGGTAGCCCAAGCAGACTAATATAATATGATGAATATTGACAATTGAATGAAAATATTCAATTAAATGAGAAAAAAATGCTCAATGAAAAACATTTACCATAAATAAAGCAGAATGTGTGAGTATGTGTCTGTGTGTATACACGTGTATGTGCATGTGTATGTGAGAGTGCATGTGCATACGTATACATATCAGGAAAAAAGTACAGCAGCAGAAAGACTAAGGAAATATATCATAGAGAAAAGTAAGATCACTTTGGAGAAGAGCATAATTAACTATAACAAATGTTATGAAGAGTTTGAGTAACATCAGAACAGTTTATTAACAGTAAGCTTGTAATTAGAAAGTTGATTAGCTTTTGGCAAAAACGTTTTAAATAAAGTGAGAAATATGTGGAAATATAATGAGAGAATCTAGAAAATTCCCTCAAAGCCTTTTTTGGTAAAATACACCAGGGCAACAGGATTGTGGTAGGAGAAAGCCATGATGTAAAAACATTGCAAGTATTTCTTAAAAGGAGACACTGGGATGAGGCGCCTGGGTGGCTCAGTTGGTTGAGCATCCAACTTCAGCTCAGGTCATGATCTCAGTCTGGTACATGGGTTTGAGCCCCGTGTCGGGCTCTGTGCTGACAGCTAAGAGCCTGGAGCCTGCTTCAGATTTTGTGTCTCCATCTCTCTCAAGTTGGAAACTAACTGACAATAAACTACTTGTAAAAAAAAAAAATTTAAACATTTTTTAAAAACGAGATACTGGAGTACCTGGGTCGCTCAGTCAGTTGAGCCACTGACTTTGGCCCAGGTCATGATATCAAGGCTCCTGGATTGGACACTGAGTCAGGTTCTTTGCTGACAGCTCAGAGCCTGGAGCCTGCTTTGGAGTCTGTGTCTCTTCTCTCTTTCCCTACCCCACTCATGCTCTGTCTCCGTCTCTCAAAAATAAAGATAAACATTAAAAAAATAAGAATAAGAATAAAAAAAAAAAGGAGATACTGAAGCATTTTTGTTGAAGGTTATGTTCCATTAGCAGGTGAATATGACACCGACTACCAGTATGAATTTCGAGTGTTATCTTTCTATATGATGGACTCTGGAAAGCTAAAAATGTCACTTCTCAGTCTGTCTTGCAGACTGTTCTATATGGAAATTAGGTTCTGGCAATGAACATCATCTGGCATCCTCATGCTGTTTCAGCTTTTTTCTATCAGCCCGTTCATGCGGAAATGGGCTTTTCTGCAGCAGTGTTCCAGGGTCAGGCCACCGGCATCAGGGGTCTAGAGAGGTGGTGGCAGGCATGGGAGTACCAGCTTCTTGGTCCCTAGACTGCAGCCATGACAGGGTGCTCTTCAAGGTGACACAATAGAAGCTTTCTGATTATGTACATACACAATTACAGCAAATACAACAGCTGTATTTCAATTTGGTCAGCCTTCTTTTCTTGAAGCCAAGACTATTATATAGGCAGTTTCTTCAGTCCTAATTAAAAGACATTAAGGGGTGCCTGGGTGGCTCAGTCGATTGAGCGTCCAACTTCGGCTCAGGTCATGATCTCACAGTTCGTGGGTTCGAGCCCCACGTTGGTCTCTGTGCTGACAGCTAGCTCAGAGCCTGGAACCTGTTTCGGATTCTGTGTCTCCCTCTCTCTCTGACCCTCCCCTGCCCATGCTATCTCTCTCTCTCAGAAATAAATAAAACATTTAAAAAATTTTAAAAATAAAATAAAAAATAAAAGACCTTAATTTTTTTTTTTATGGCCGGATGCAGGTTTCATGGGAATTAGAGCCTATTTATAAATTGGGAGAATCTTATTAAGAAAAAAAATACCTTAGTATAAATGTAAAATTAAACATGAAAGTAAATTATTTAGAATGAGGAAAAAATTGCCAATCATAAATTTTTAAAGCTAACAAACACAATGGTATTCAGAAAGTACAGAAAAAATAATGTAATTATTCAGTTGCTTCACACAGTTCTCTATTTTCTTTCCTGTATTTTCAGAAACGTACACCTTGGTTACTTCTTATGACAAGAACTTTGTACTATTTCTATAGAGGTAATAGAAAGACAAGGGGCACTTGGGTGGCTCAGTTGGTTAAGTGTCTGACTCTTGATTTCAGCTGAGGTCATGATCACATGGTTTGTGGGTTTGAGCCCTGCATCACGCTCCATGCTAACATGCAGAGCTTGCTTGGAATTCTCTCTCTCCTCTCTCTCTGCCCTTCCTCTGCTCATACTCTCACTCTTCAAGATAAAACAAATACATTTAAAAAAAGAGGAAGACTATTCATTTATATTTCTTGCAAGTTATTTGAATATCATTTTTAAAAATTTTTATAGTTGTATGCACACACCATTATTTCACATAAAGACATATCCATTGTTTGTATCACTGCTATAGTTTTGTGCCCTTTACAAATAAAAATTCTAAAATTCTTATAAATTCTAACTTAAACAATTTTTATCAAAAATAAATGATGTGGGAGCACTTGGGGGACTCAGTCAGTGAATGACTATGGATTTTGGCTCAGGTCATGATCTCATGGTTCATGAGACCGAGCCTTATGTGGGGTTCTGTGCTGAGAACATGGAGCCTAGTTGGGATTCTCTCCCTCTCTCACTGCCTCTCCCCCACTCACACTCTCTCTCTCATAATAAATAAACCTTACAAAAAATTTTTAAAAATGAGGTACATATATTTCATGATATATATATATGTATATAACACACATATATGTAATCTCATATATACACATATAAACACACGTGGCATGTGGCATTTATAACTGTATAATGCTACATTATTAAGAATATATCTAATGGAAAGAGCTTCTGTTTTGTTTACAAATTGATGAGAAACAAATTTCCACTCACACTTTTACACACAATGACTGAAAGACTCTACCTCTCTAGATTTCAACCATGGGTTAATCTTCTGTTACTGCCATTCTCCTAGTGACAGAAGCCACAGTATTGCTCATATTTGCACATAAATTCTCACTTGAAAAGCTACTGTTCTTGTGACCTACAGCTGTGCAGTTCCAATAGAGTAGACATCAGTCACATGTGACAATGTGAATTTAAATTAATTAAAGGCAATTACAATTTAATTCTCAAATAGTCATATTTCTAATCCAATTGACACATGTGACTAGTGGCTTCCATATTAGACTGTACACAAATCGAACATCTTCATCACTGCCAAAAAGTCCCTCTGAACAATGCTGGCACTGCGGATTCTGCCGGATATCTCCATGCTAATTCATCGTCATCATCTTCCACTCAGCACAGCTAGCTACCCTAAGTATTGCTGACTCCCTTTCCATCATCTTTCAAAATTTATCATTTTACCCTCTTTGTTACTTATTATGTCTAAAAATTCCTACTTATATATATGGTTATTTATTTGTATAAACTTTTTTGTTCTTTTAGTATATGCATACCTTTATATGAGAATTATAACCCCAGCATATTCTTGAATATAGTCTGGTATATATTATATGCAGGAAAAAATTAAATGAATAAAAGAATGGAAGAAAGAAGAATTAATTCATGATTAGCTTGTTATTAAAAAAAGGGATATTACTTTCAGATTAAAAATATGGTAACTAATAAAAATAAGGTAATGAAGCATATATATGGTACTACTGAAAACTGAATCAGCTTAAAGAATTCTTTAAATAAGTTAAGGTGTGAATTATAGATTCAAACTCAAATTTACGTCCTGTGTAAATACACAAAGAAGCAAAAGAAATTGTTACTAATTTTGTTAATCCAGAAATTGCCTTTGTTACGTATTTATTTTATCTGATGAGTTTTTTTTTCAATGCCTATCATTCTGTGCCCACTGCTTCGTATCCTCAGCAAAATTCTGCCATATTATTCATGTGCTAAATAAAAGAAAATACATGAATAAACAAATCAATCTTCCCTTGCTCTGTTTACTAAATAATGTACACCTAAAATATTGCTAGAATAAATCAGCTGTCTTAATTAGTATTTAAAGACATACATTTCAGTTATTCTGCATCTTTAACTTATTTTCAATACTTGGAAAGATTTTATATATATATATATATAAACAAATATATATCAAAGCTGCCTAATCAATCTATCCTCAGTTGGGTCATCTAAAAAACAAAAAACAAAACTACAAAACAACCAAAGAACTTGTCCCTAGTTTTTTTAAACTCAGTCTGTCTATGATCTAATGGCCTTTTTCAGTCTGCTATATGAGAGATACTGTAGGCTACTGTTCACATCTACATTTTTTTTCCCTCTGTCTTTCCTACATTTATCTCATAGTGGTATCTTTATTGTCTTTCAAGGTCAAGAATAAATAATACTTCCTCAGTCAAACCAGACACAAAAAATGAACCTTTTCTTTCATTAACACAGACAGAAAAAAAATTATATTTGAATTTTCTCTCTTAAAATTTAGCTATTTGTTGGTAAATGTGACTCTACGTTATAAATTATGGTAATGAATATGTCCTACCATCTATTTATTTCTCAGGATCTGCATATAGGAAGTCCTTAATAACTACTACTACCTCAAATACTAGTACTCTAGTATTATAATAAATAGGTATTCACACAGTTTTAAAAGACAAAATTGTCAGAAAGACAGCTTTATGTTTAATAAACACTTTGATACATGATAAATTTAATTATGTATTTAAAATCCATTTCATTGAAAGCTTTCACTATGTTTAATAAAGTAATTTTCTTGCCTTGAATATGACTTTAAATATTGTACTTCCATGACAAACTTTAGACAAAAGCGATTATTTCCGTATTTTTCCTAATTATAGAAATTATTAATTCAATGAAATGAATTTATTCACTTATTACTAGAAAGTGCAGTTAGTAAAACTGCACTCTATCAGCTTCCCTATTTATGGGAACTGCTATTAAAGTAGAAACTTAGGTATATTAAGAACATAGATATCCCCACCTTGCTAAATCACTGCATAAGAAACTTAGTTACAAACTACATAGTGTTCATATCATCCATGGTTTAGGGAAATCAGGAATACCACTATATAACTGTATTGTATTGTTATTTTGAATGCTATTGAAATATAAGCTTTATTTTACTTTTAATAATCATTGACAGACATTGTTTTTTTATTTACTGGAGGCCTAAATTTTTAAGGTGTTGAATCAAATTGATTCAATATTTACTTCTTTTAAAACAGCAAATATATTCTAATGCTCAATTTTTATCATCCTGAATATGAGACATTAAATAGCATACAAGGGAGAAAATCATCAAAAATTCAGAGGTTATTTTCATTTATATATATATTGCTTATAGTATACGTTTGTTAGAAAACGCAGTTGTTCCCCACCAAGCAGTCAATGTAACTAGAAATTTTTTTTTTCATTTTTTCCCTAATAACTCACTTTTCTCTCTACTACAGCTACTAGTTTATATTTCCTAGGTCAATTATTTGCTTGGCACACCAATATATTTTACTACTTTCAGATCCCTCAGCACACAATTCTTCGAGGGTACCTGACACTGATAATCTACTACTGAAAGCATTCTTGTCACTGGCTGAAGGAGATGGATAAGGGGAAAGAAGCTGAAGTAAGACCAAACCCAAAGTCATTCATCTTCTACCTTATAACATAGAGTTATTTTCTCATGAGTGTTTTAATAAGTGCAATTTTAATTAGAGTACACTGTTTCATAGAGTTTGTCCAAAACAGAGATAAAAAATGATGCTACTAATTCTCAGTCTCATTTAAATAAGTATAATAATAATCAAATTGTAAGATGATTTGGTAATAAAAAATTGTAATTTAGAACTCATAACTCTTCTATTTTCAGAATCTCTGACATAGAATAACCTAACCTTTAAATATTCAAAGGGAAAAATTAAAATAGCAATGTAGAGATAAAGAAAATAAAACATGGTTTGTGTATCTAAACACTAACTTCATGACCTACATTAACTCTATATGAAAACAATTATTATTACTAATTCTGCTTAATAATTATGAGGCACTTAATATTATTTTTAAAATATATATTTGCAGCTACTTCTCACCATCCTGCAAATTTTATTTGTATATTCATATTCAAGAATGGTGAAAAGAGCAAAATAATATAAACTGGGTATTTTTCATAGAGGTCATGTAAAATATATCCCCACTGATTGAATTTGTATGTTTTTTTCTGACACTTAAAAAATTTTTTTAGATCATCCAAGTATTATCTACTTAAAATATGACATTTGATACAAATAAAATACTAACATGTTACTGATTCATATGATTTACTGTGAGACACTGAAGTGTTAGGAAGACATAATTAAACAGATCCTGTTGTGTTATCTCCTAAAGTACTTGGCTGAGATCATAAACTTTGCATTTAACTCATAACTTAAGATCTATGTGCCAGCAAGTAAATTCATCCATCAAGATTCCAAACCAATTCACTGCAAAGATACTTCAGATGGATACCAAATTATTTAATATTTTATTATTAATTTTTTCTTATAAACAAATTTTATGGATATTCTTTATAGGTTTGCTACAGCACATGAGCAAAAATGTCTGCTAATCATAATCCTACCAGTGACACTGGATGTTATTTATGAAGCCAAACTGTTATCTTAAGTGTGTGCACTAATTTATACTTCTATCAATGATGGATAAAATTCATGAGAATCCATGCTTTAATCAATATTTGGTACAGTGAATATTAATTTTTGCCAGTTGAATGGAATTAAAACTTTATTGCACTTTAATCTCAAATTTTATTATCCTTGTTAGTAACAAAGTTAACCATTCTTTTTAATGTTTTATTTAATTATTTTAAGAGAGAGAGATAGTTCAGGTGCGTGCAAGGAGAGGGGCAGAGAGAGAGCATCCCAAGCAGGCTCCATCCTCAATGCAGAGTTTTACATGGGGCTTGATCTCATGACCATGAGATCGTGACCTGAGTTGAAATCAAAAGTTGGATGCTTAACCGACTGAGCTACCTAGGCAACTTGAAGCTAAACTTTTTTTATGTTTAATCATCTATTTCATGAAATGTCTGCTCACACGTTTAGCTCATTTTTTTACTATGTTTTTAAATTTTGATCTGTTGGAACTTTTGTATATCTGGACACCCACTGTCAGTTTATGCCAGTTTATGGTGATTTTGAAGCATATAGTTTCGTTTTTATTATTTTTTTATTTTTTTAATGTTTTATTTATTTCTGAGAAAGAGAGACAGCATGAGCAGGGGAGGGTCAGAAAAAGAGGGAGACACAGAATCCGAAACAGGCTACAGGCTCTGAGCTGGCTGTCAGCACAGAGCCTGACATGGGGCTCGAACCCATGAACCATGACCTTTAAGTAATTTCATTTTTTTTCAACAATAAGAAAACAATTTGATTAAAAGTTGGGTCAAAGACCTTAACAGATACCTCACTAAATAAAATATACTGATGGCAAATAAACATATGAAAAGATGGCTCATATCATGTATCATCAGGGAAAGGCAAATTAAAACAATAATAAAATACTAATACATGCTTCTCAGAATGGCCAAAATCTGGAACATGGACAATGCCAAATACTGACATGGGAAGAATGTAAAATGGCTCAGCCACATAGGAAGAAAATTTGAAGGCTTCTTACCAAACTAAACATACTGCTGTCCTATGACCTGGCAGTATTGCTCCTTGGTTTATACCCAAAGGAGTTCAAAATGTATGTTCACACAAAGCTTGCACATAGATGTTTACAGCAGCTTTATTCAAAACTTCCAAGACTTGGAATGGATGAATAAACTGTGGTACCTCTAGATAATGGAATGTTATTCACAGTTAACAGGAAGCCAGGAAAGGACATGGAGGAAACAACTGCCTATTACCAAGTAAAAGAAACCAATCTGAAAAGACCATGTAATGTATGATTCCAACTATATGACATCCTTTTCTTCTTCTTTTTTTTTTCTTAGGAAAGTGTGTGTGTGTGTGGGGGGGAGTGTGCATTTTAAGACTTTGTTTTTTTTCCTTTTTAGAGCAGTTTTTGGCTCACAATAAAACTGAGAGGAAAGTACAGACATTTCCCATACACCTTCTGTCCTCCTTACCTGCAGTCTCCTTCATTATCAACACCTTCCACCAGAGCAGTAGATCTGTTAAAATGGATGAGCCCCACTGACACATTACTATATCCAAAGTCCACAGTCTATATTAGGCTTCACTCTTGGCATTGCACATTGTAGGAATTTGGAAAAATTTATAATGACATGAATTTTCAATTATAGTATCATACAGAGTATTTTCACTGTTCTAAAAATCCTCTGTGCTCATTCTGTTTATTTCTCCCTCCTCGCTAAGTGCTGGCAAAGACTGATCTTTTTATGGACTGCATAATTTTGCCTTTTCAGGGGTCATATAGTTGGAGTATTCAGATATAAAATGTGACTGAGAAACAAGGATGAGGATGACAGCAGATTTCATATTAGAGATGATACAAGTAAAAAGATAGTGGAGCAAGTTATTAAAGTATTAAAAGAAAAATCTACCTATCTGAATTTTATAACTACCATATGTACTTCTAATTTAAAGCAAAACAAAACTTTCCCAGACATATAAAATCTGAAAGAATTCACAGCTAGAAGATCCACAGTACAGGTCATGTTAAAAAATTTCTTCAGAGAAAAGGAATAAGAAGCCAGTTTGTTTCTTATTTGTAAATAACATTTATAAAAGAAAACATTTGTAAAAGAAAAACTAGAGGAAATAATAGCACAGAGTTTGGGAGAGGAAAAAGAAGAGTATAATCTTGCAATATTCCCTGACTGTGTGTAAGGAGATATATCACTTGATATCATTTGAAGGAAGATAAAAGATATATGCCCTATTTCCTAAAGCAATTACTAAAATAATAATCAAAGTACAGAAGCTAATAAGGTTCCAAAGTAGATAAATGCAATCATAGAAATATACAATTAATTGAAAAGAAGGTTTGAGAAGAGATAAAATAAGATCACAAAATAAATAGGACAAGCAAAAACAAATAACAAAACAGCTTTACAATCAGCCTCATCAATAATCACAATAAATATAAGTAGTTTATAATTAAAGGCAGAGCATGTAAGATTGAATGAAAATGCAAGAGCCAACTGCTGCATCCTATAACAAATACGTTTAAATATAAAGAATGATATATTTAAAATTGTATTTAAAAATGTCTTGTTGGCGTGCCTGGGTGGCTCAGTTAGTTAAATGTCTGACTTCAGCTCAGATCATGATCTCACAGTTCATGAATTCGAGCCCACACATCAGACTCTGTGCTGATAGCTCAGATTCTGAAGCCTGCTTCGGATTCTGTATCTCCCTCTCTCTCTGCCCCTCCCCTGCTTTCTATCTCTATCTCTCTATCTCTATCTCTCTCAAAAATAAAAATGAAAAATATTTTTAAATGTCTTGCTAACTCTAAGCAAAATAAAATTGGTGTCACTATACTGATATTGGAAAAATTTGATTTCAAATCAAAGAATATTGACAGAGTTATATACCATTTCCTAACAGTCAATTTATCAAAGGACATAATAATCTCAAACTCTATTTAACCTAAATAGATTTTCAAAAAGCATAATAAGAAAACAGATTTGCAAGCAGAAGTAGACAAAACCACAGTATAATTGGAGATTTCAATTCTCATCTCAGTAACTGACAAAACAAGTAGACAAAAAATTAACAATGGCATTGAAAATATGTATGATACTATTAGTCAACTTGAAGTTATTAAAATGTATAGAATGAATGTCTACTCTACAAGTGGAGAATTCTTTTTTTTTGGTTTTCAGAACAAATGGAATATTTACCAAAGCAAATCACATTCTGGACCATAAAACACAGTCAATAAATGTTAAAAGATCCCAGTGATATAAAGGAAGTTTCTAGCCACATAAACTTAAATTAGAAATATTTAAAAAATAATAATATGCTTTAATGTAATCCATAGGACAAATAACAAAGTAAAAAAGAAATTGGAAATTATTTGGACTGAATAAAAATGAAACACAGTATGTCAAATTTTGTAAAATGTGACTAAAGCAGTATTTAGAGAAAAATGTCTGACACTATAAATACTAGCAGAGAATACCCAATATTAACAAAGTACTAAAAATCAATAGCTATACATCTTCCATTTTAGAAAACTAGGAGATGAGCTCATCAAATACAAAATAAGTATAAGAAAGAAGCAGAGGGGCACCTGAATGGTTTAGTCGGTTAAGAATCTGACTCTTGATTTCGATTCAGGTCATGATCTTACAGTTCAAGAGATGGAGTCCCATATGGGACTGTGCACTTTCACATTGGGATTCTCTCTCTTCCTCCTCTTTCTGCTCCACCCTGCTCATGCTCTCTTTCTCTCTCAAAATAAATAAACTTCATTAAAAAAGCAGAAATAAATATAAAACAAATAAAATACAATAGGGAAATTCAATAAAACCAAAAGCTCATTGAAGATCAATAAAATGTGATAAATCTACAGCCAAACAGACCAAGAAGAGAGAAACAAAACACAAATTACCAATATAATGAATAAGAAATATTATATATTTTGTATTCACAAAAAGATAATAAGAGAATGTTATGAACAACTTTAAGGAAATATATTCAACCACTTAGATGAAATGGAAATTTTTCTTGAAGGATTCAAACTACCTAAACTTACTAAGAAAAAAATATATATCTTGATAACCTTGTATCAACTAAGCAAGTTGTAATTTTAATTAAATTCTTCATATAAAGGAAATTCCACGTACAGATGTTATCCACAATTGATACTGCCAAGCATTTAAAGAAGAAAAAATATGAAATCCATGCAAGCTTTCCCAGATATGTGAAAGAGGCAAGGCTTTCTAAGTAACTCTATAATGATAGTATTACCCAGATATCTAAAGCAGACAAAACCATTATGAGAGAAGTAAACACAGACCAATCAATACCCTTCATAAGACTGATGCACATATTCTTGCCAATTTTTGACATATTGAATCCTACAATGTATACCAAAACCAAATGCAAAAAACTAAGACCAACTGTGGTTTCTCAAATGAATGGAATATTTGAAAACTAAAAATGCAATTTACCACACTGAAAACAAGAAAAATTATATGATCCTCTCAAAATAGGTAAGAAAAGCATTTTTACAAAATGCAACCTATACATTTACATATAGAGACAGTTACAAATTTGAAGACAACCTATGTGAATTACATTTTACATACAAAGACAGATAACATAAACCTAACATCCATTCCTGATAAAAGGTCTCAGGAAAGTAAAATCAAAAGGAATCTTCCTTTATAGGATAAAGGACACTATGAGTTAGGATCATATGAAATGATGAATGACAAAATGCTTTTCTCCTGAGACCACATAAGAAAGATGCCTGTTCTCACCATTTCTATTCATCATTGTGCTGGTATTCTGGCCAATGTGATAAGACAAGGGAAAGAAAACAATAGGCATAAAATTGGCAAGAAAGACATTAAACTGTATTTATGTATGCATATGATTGTTTATGTAGAAAAGCCAGTGGAATGTAAAAACTGCTACTCAAACTAATAAGTATTAGTAATTATTAGTAGTTTAGTAATGTTTTGAGTTACAAAGTTAATTTATAAAAAATATTTTTATTCCTATCTACTAGCAACAAGCATTTAGAAATGGAAATTTAATTAAAAATACTATTTAAATAGCCTCAATATATGAAATATTTAAGGGTCTGGCATATAATCAACTCAATAAACTAAAAAATTAATCTAAAAAATCCAACATCCATTCTTAATTAAACACCTGTGCAAACTAAGAGTAAAAAGGAATGTTCTAAACAAGACAAAGGCCATGTTTGAGAAATTTACAGCTGTCATTTCACTTAATGATGAAACACTGAATACTATATCCTAAGAACAAACAAGGGTATCAATTCTCACTACTTCTATTGATCTATTCATATATGTGTGTGTATATATGTGTTTGCATATAAATTATGTAATATATACATTAGGTGTAAAGAACAACTGTATGATGTGTATAATATATATTATTATGTGCATGTATGACAAAAATTAAAAATTATACCTGCTGTATGATCAGTAATTCCTGAATTTTATAACAAGAAATATGGTGATACTGATTCCTACTAATCAAATAATAATAACTATAGATGTTAGGCAGATAGGCAAATATATTTAGAAAAAAGGAAGCATGCTATAAAAATCTTCATATATATAGGCACACCTGGGTTGGCTCAGTCAGTTAAGCATCTGACTTGGGTTCAGGTCATGATCATGAGTTCAAGTCCCATGTAGGCTCTGTGATGACAGCTCAGAGCCTGGAACCTGCTTCAGATTCTGTGTCTCTCTCTTTCACTGGTCCTCCTCTGCTCACACTCTGTCTCTCTGTTTCTCAAAAAAATAAACATTAAAACAAATAAAAATAAAATAAAATAAGTCTTTATATATAAAATGTTTGATTATTATGGTACTTGTAGTTAAATAGCAAGGCAAAATGATCGTGAAAATGCTTCAAGAAACATCCATCAAAGAAACAGCTTTCTCTGAAAAATATAAATTCTTTGTCATAAATGTCAAAATGATTGAAATACTGAATTGTACAAAGAAATTTTCCTTTAAAATATTTATCTATCTCATTTGATGTATTATATAAAAATATTGTTTATATGAAATTAAGCATGATATAGTGAAGTGCATAAAAATTAAGAGATAACGTATGTGTGCAATATTGGGACTACTATTTCAATAATCAGAGACTTAATTTCCTGATTTACAAAATGACCTGGCAATATCTTACATAAGTTTTGTTTGATTCAACATAATTTTGGTTTCTTTCCATAAATCTTATGTGGCATAAATAAATCTTATGTGGCATAAATGACAACAAATAAATGCATCATAAATAACACACCTTTCAAGTTATGAAAAGTTCAGAAAATGTTCAACACATTTAAATATGTGTGATTTATTGATATGGGAAGAAAAACACAAACTCTATTCTTTGAAAATAAAAATTGAAGTTTTTGGTTGGTTAAAAACCTTTAAATTACTTAAAGAACTTCTCTCAAAAGTTTCAATAGCCTTGGGGAGCTTGGGTGGCTCAGTCAGTTGGGCATCCGACTTTGGCTCAGGTCATGATCTCACAGTTTGTGGGTTTAAGCCCCGTGTCGGGTTCTGTGCTGACAGCTAGCTCAGAGCCTGGAGTCTGATTCAGATTCTGTGTCTCCCTCTTTCTCTGACCCTTCCCTGCTCACGCTGTCTCTCCCTCTCTCTCTCAGATATAATAAAACATTAAAAAATTTTTTTAAAAAGTTTAAATAGCCTAAAAATTAATTTGCTGGACTGAGTAAGTAAAGGTAAATTTGTATCATGATGTTACTTAAATCTAGTATCAGTATTTTTTTGTTGCTGAAATAAATTGGAAATATTTATTGTTTTGTTTTGGAAACTCTCATATTTATATTCAGGCACCTTTTATCTGTAGAGAAGACTATTCAGTAAACACACTAGGATGATTTGG
The DNA here is from genome assembly GCF_003009895.1 of Hyaena hyaena. Classification (NCBI taxonomy): domain Eukaryota; kingdom Metazoa; phylum Chordata; class Mammalia; order Carnivora; family Hyaenidae; genus Hyaena; species Hyaena hyaena. Next base: position 551,277 of record NW_024081651.1, read on the forward strand.
TGGAAACACTAGGCAATCTGAAGAACTAATGGAATGTTGTTGGGAAAATGACAGCTAAAGAAACAAATTGGAGCTGTCAGCATGGTGGTAATAATGCAACTGCAAACGAAAATGGAAAAGGTCAGGTAAGAATAACAAATAAGGGCAGAGAATAAGTCTTACTCAGATTTAGATACAATAAAGTCACTTAGCACAGTTGGAAACATGCTTTGATGTAAAACTGCAAATGCCTCAAGGAGAGGAGTAAGTGATAAAAGTTACCTGGTCATGAGTGGAAAAAAATAAAGTAATTTTTTTAAAACCAAAAATTTGCTCTAGATCATCTTTAGGCGATTTTCATAGTGGGAGTAAAATAAAATCCAGTTTTAAATAGTCAAGGACTTTGAAAGAATGAGCAGCATAACAGATTATAAAGACATGAGTGAAATTACTTAGCAACATCTAATGCTACAGATACTGTTAATTACACTGGAGGAGCCAGTTTTTTGTTTGTTTGTTTCTCCTGAGGAAGGGCCCATATGAAACTAAAAGACATAATGTAAAAAGCTAGAAAGAATCAATGTCCACACTGAACAGTAAATCTAATATTTAAAACTTTAAGGGTATGTTTCAATAGATTATGGCGTTTCAATTGGTGGAGTGATAACTTCTTAAATAAGTTAATGCTCTCCCCCGCATTTATTGTTAAATTCATTCAGCTGTCTTTGTTCGATAAAGAAAAAAATACATTATAAAGACAAGGATGAAATGTCCATTTTACTTTGTCATCATGGAATACAGTGCTTATTTTTTAAATTAAAAAAATAAGTAAAGGGGGGGACCTGAGTGGCTCCAACTTCAGCTCAGCTCATGATCTTGGAGTTCACAAATTCAAGCTCCACGCTGGGCTCTGTGCTGACAGCTCAGAGCCTGAATCTTCCTTTGGATTCTGTGTGTGTCTCTCTTTCTGCTCCTCCCCTGCTCATGCTCTGTCTCTCTCTCAAAAATTAATAAACATTATTTTTTTAAAATATAAGTAATATTTTCATTCAAGTTTTTAAGATATTGGCTTGGTTTCTCTCTTTACTACAAAAAATGTTATAATCACACAAAAGGAACCTGGGAAAGCCTTTGATTTTAGTAATAAAAGTAGACACTATTTTTAGAAAAATTAAAGTGTCACTAGAAAAAATACATGTGTATAAAATATATTTAAAAACATTACAATGCATGAGATAACTATGAAAGTAATAATGAAAGCTACAAATAAAAATGCAACTTCTTTGAATGGTTATATTTTTCCTATTGATTTTTAAACAATCAAAGCTTGCTTAAGACTTGTTTCAACTGCATAAGAACCATCCCATTCTTATTAAGGAATTCTCATTAAGGTGGAGAATAATGACTCACTGTCTGTCACAAAAGGGGGTATATTGGGCCATTTTGTCCCACGTGGTCTTTGCTGGGGCACCAGAACAGCTGCAGTCATTTCTAGGTTTAAGGGTGCATTTAACTACTAAGCTTGGGCACAGGCTTAACTTCTTGCCAATGACCTGATCACACGGTTGCTTGTCCAAGAAGAAACATTCAAAAAGGAAACATTCCAAGAGAGAGTAAGGGAATCCATGTGGCAGAGAACTTCCCAAGAGCCTGGACACCAAAGGACACAGAGAATTTTCTATATTTACTATGACAGTATACGAGCAACTCAATAGATCTAAAAAAATAATTTGACAAAATCCAATACCTATCTTTTAAAAATGGATTTAATTTTATAAATATGAAAGTCTTGAAACCTGTCTCGATGAACACAAAAAGTGATTCAATCTAAGGAATGCTCTTGTTTATAAAGGGAGGGAGGATTGACACAATGGTAAGATGAAGAGACTAATTTCTACATAGTCTGAAAGAAATCTAGACAAAATATTTTGTCTGACAGGCCTTTTGAGCTTAGTACGTGATCTCCCAAGACAAATACTTTAAGTTGTAACACTTAAGTATCTGTGAAGTTTTGATGCATATGTTTAAGAATTTGTTTCTGATTATATGTGTATAGCTATGATATGTGGTGATATGTTAAATTGAATCTCTATTAATACTGAAAACATAATTCTATAGGCAGTCAAAGATCAAGATAATATACAGCACTGTGAAAATTAAGCAGTGTATAAAACAAATCAAAAAATAAGTGAAAAGGAAAGAATCATTGACATGGGATATTAGCCAGCATTCACACATTAGAAATCTTTGTGTCAGGATTGTATTTAAATTCCAATTAGTTAACATATAGTGTAATATGAGTTTCAGGAGTAGAATTTAGAGTAGAATTTAGTGATTCATCTTTTACATAGAACACCCAGTGTTCATCAAAAAAGTACCCTGCTTCATGCCCACTCCCCACCCACCTCTCTTCCAGCAAACCTCAGTTCGTTCTCTATAGTTAAGACTCTGTTTTATGGTTTGCCTCTATCTTTTTGTCTTTATAGCATATGTCATTTATGATTGTCTTCTCCCATTCCAAAGGTTGCCTTTTAGTTTTGTTTTCCCAGAAGAAGTGAGGAAAAGGAGGGGGAGGGTTCATTTGCGTAAATGATACCTGAAGACTTTCTTAATCTGGGGAAGGAAACAGACTTCCACATCCAGGAGGCACAGAGATCTTACATCAAAATCAATAAAAGCAGGGTAACACCAAGACATCTCGTAGTTAAATTTGCAAAATACAGAGATGAAGAAAAAAAAAAAAACCCAAACAGTAGCAAGACAAAAGTCTCTAACTTACAAGGAAAGACAAATAAGGTTCGCAGCAGATCTCTCCTCAGAAACTTGGCAGGCAAGATGGAAGTGGCATGATATACTCAACATGCTGAATGGGAAACATATGCAGCCAAGAATATCTATCCAGCATGGCTGTCTTTCAGAATAGAAGTAGAAATCTGACTTATTTAAGCTTAAAGAAACAGTATTGTAATGCAGAGAAAGCTGCGGACGTTGGCATGGAGAAGGGAGTAACAATCTGGGTGTTGTGAGGGCACACCATCTATGTCTGTTTGCAGAGACTGAAGTGCTGCTACCATAGGTACTGACTCTGGAACATCAGTCATGTTTTCTGCTACAGCCTTCCTGATGACATAATATTGCCCCACTGCTGCTCAGTCTGCCTTAAAATGATTGCATTGTGTTCTGTGTTTCTGGTTGTCACAGGCTCCCAATTCAAACTCTGGTTTGCTCACCTCTACCTACGAAATGTGGCAGCCCCTTTTTTCAAAAATGTTTTAATGTTTATTTATTTTTGAGAAACAGAGGGAGACAGAGCATGAGCAGGGGAGGGATAGAGAGAGGGAAACACAGAATTGGAAGCAGCTCCAGGCTCTGAGCTGCCAGCACAGAGCTGATGCAGGTTTCAACCCACAAACTGTGAGATCATGACTTGAGCTGGTTGGAAGCTTAACTGACTGAGCCACCCAGGCGCCCCTTCTTTCCTTTTTTAAAATCTATTTTTATTTTTTAGAGAGAGAGAGAAAGAGGATGAGTGGAGGAGGGGCAGAGAAAGAGGGAGACATAGAATCCAGAGCAGGCTCCAGGCTCTGATCTCCCAGCAGAAAGCCCGAGACGGAGCTCGAACTCACAAACTGTGAGATCATGACCAACTTAGCCACCCAGATGTCCCCTCTTTTTTCTAACCAAGACTCTTCATAGGGAAAAAAATGGGGCTTTGTGGCTTCTTCTTTTCTCACCTCAGGTACCTCCTCTTTCACTGGGCAAAAAAAATATTAAGCAATGTATTTTGAAAAACTGAACTGTTTATCCTTTTCTGAAAATGTATTTTATTAGTTTAAAATTCATTTAAAATTATTCACTAATTCAGTTACAGTAAATAGCTTGGTTCACAAATCTATTTTAGCATACAAGATTAAGAAAAATTGGTCAGTGAGACTATCAAATTAGCTGGACACATCTTTGTGTTTTATAATAACATTGAGGTTCTGCTTCAAATCCAAAACAGCAAGACATAAAATGCAATTCAGAAATACTGATAAGGTAGGTAAAACAGAAATACAGCTTTTTTATTCCAGGCTGGATCACTTGGCTTAAAAAAAACAAATGGAATGTTCTTAAAATTCCAGTCATTAAGATTATTTTTGATATATGAAAACATGAGTACTACGAACAACTTCTCTCAACTGGATGATTTTTTTTTTCCAACTAACATGTCTCTAAAATTATTTTCTTTGTGGCAGCTATATATATTTTTTTAACTCAAGCATGTTTAAATGAAATGGCAAAACAGAATAAAGTGTTAATGTCTTAGGTTAGCTTTGAAGGGACTCCAAGCATGCTACTCCAAAATATACCACTCTGGGATAAGTTATTTTGAGCTGGACAATGGAGAAAAGAGCTCCAATATAAGCTCTGTGCCCATCCCATGTCTTCCTGAAGCCAAACAAGCCATTCTCCTTGTGGATATTTAGTTCTTTCCTCCGATTTTGGTACCAGGAAGCTTTGACAACCTTACGATCAGAAATTAGATGGCATTCAGGAAGTCTTTACTAATTTGTTGTTATCCTCATATATTGCTACCCTAGAAGCTCAATATCCTTTTCCTTTATCTTGTCACTTCTCTACAAAATTACTGCCAAGATGCTACATAAGCCCCAAGTTCTAAACACCCTTTTGCGTATAAATTTCTCCCACATACTACAACTGTATGGCATGTCTTAATCAATTTGTGTTTTTCTCCTGTTAATCTGTCTTTCATCAGTTTAATTTATAGAGCCTAGTCAAGGAATTTAGGAAGGCAAAGGGAATGAGTTTCTTAGGAAGCAGAGCAAAGGAGTTTTTCTTCCCTTATAGCTTGCAGGTAGATCAGCTATAAAATCATGGTAAGAATCCATTGTAAATTACTTTAAAATAATGCATAACCTTAATGTAATTACATGGAAACATCAAATAAAAACTGGGCGAACTCATCAAAGTAACTGGCCAGTGCTACTAAAAGCGTCAAGGTCATAAAAGAAAAAGGGACTGAGAAATGTTCCAGAATAAAGGAAACTAAGGAGATATGAGAATTAAGGGCCTTTAGACACAGAAAAAAGACATTAGGGAGACACATGAAAAAATCTGCATATGATCTGTGAATTACTTAATAGTTTCATATCAATGCTCTCTTTCTGGTTTTTGTCATTGCAATCTTGTTAAAACAGATGTTAACATTGGGGGGAGAGGAATAAAGGATATATGGAAATTCTTCGTTCTAAATTTTGCAACTTTTCAATAGATCTGAAACTATTTCAAAATTAAAAGTTAAATAAATAAAATTAAAGAATAACTGAATAAACACAGCATAAATATGTATGATAATCTACAGTTGTGTACTTCTATGGACAGTTTGTCTTTTTCTTTTTTCTTTTTCTTATCACTAGGTTAAAAAAATGAAGGACTGGACTCGGCAAAAACTTTCTGCATATTGATGTAAGCTTTATTTGTGACATCTCAAGTATTCAAAGAACTCCAAATCAGTAGTGAATGCAGTTGATGATTTTTCTACAGATAGTTTCAGCTACTTATGACATGAAATATAGGTAAATATATCCAGTGTTTTTTTCATTCATACTTTTATTTTCAATAAATTTCTTAATGGTGTTCACTGTATAAAAGACTGAATCACTAATCATGATTCTTTATAAAAGGAGGCACAAAAATAAAAATATTTCACTTATAGGCCTTCATTTCCCATAAGATAAATCCCAAACCCATATAAACAGAAGATTGGGAAGAACTGAGATTAAAGGATATGTATTTGTGATCTGACAAGAAAGAGAGTTTAAGAAGCCTGGATCAATGCAACTCTTCTGAGGAAACAAACAATGGAATAAATAAGGGGAATATTTAGGGTGTCAAATTTCCAAAAACTGTGTTTTCCCTAAAATGGAAGAAAAAAATGTAAGTTTATTTCCCACCATCAATATGTAACATTCTGACATCAACATTTGAATACCATGTATTTTTTTTCCTATTTTTGATATTATTAAAATCTAAGGCATTAAAAGTCAATAGCTGGTTCACAGTTTAGTCAATTAAAATTCTATCTTTACAGCACATGGAACATTCTCCAGAATAGATCACATACTGGGGACACAAATCAGCCCTCAAGAAGGACAAAAAGATCGAGATCATACCATACATATTTTCAAACCACAACACTATGAAACTCGAAATCAACCAAAAGAAAAAATGTGGAAAGATAACAAATCCTTGGAGACTAAAGAACATCCTACCTAAGAATGAATGGGCTAACCAAGAAGTTAAAGAGGAATTTAAAAAGTACTTGAAACCAAATGAAAATGATAATACCTCAGCGCAAGACTTCTGGGACACAGTAAAGGCAATCATAAGAGGGAAGTATATGTATATATATATATCCAGGTCTTCCTAAGGAAGGTAGAAAGGTCTCAGACACACAACTTAACCTTACATCTTAACGAGCTGGAAAAAGAACAGCAAGTAAAACCCCAAACCAGCAGAATACAGGAAATGATGAAGATTAGACTAGATATTGAAACCAAATCAAAACAAACAAACAAACAAACACCAGTAGAACAGATCAATGAAACGTAGAACTTCTTCTTTGAAAGAATTAACAAAATTGATACACCCCTAGCCAGTTCGATCAAAAAGAAAAAGGAAAGGACCCAAATAAATAAAATCAAGAGTGAAAGAGGAAAAATCACAAACAAAACAGAAATGTAAATTCTATTATTATAAGAGAATATTATGAGCAGTTATATGCCAATAAAATGGGCAATCTGAAAGAAATGGAAAAATGCCTAGAAATATAAATGACCAAAACTGAAACAGGAAGAAATAGAAGATTTTAACAGATCCACAGCAAAGAATTCAAATTAGTAATGAAAAATCTCCTAAAAAGCAAGAATCCAGGGCTGGTAAGCTTTCCAGGGGAATTCTACCAAACATTTAAAGAAGACTTAATACCTGTTCTATTGAAGCTGTTCCAAAAAACAGAGATGGAAGGAAAACTTCCAAACTCATTCCATGAAGCCAGCATTACCTTGATTCCAAAACCATACAAAGACCTCATTAAAAAGGAGAACTACAGACCAATTTCCCTGATGAACATGGATGCAAAAATCCTCAACAAGATTCTAGCCAACCTGATCCAACAATACATTAAAAGGAAAATCTGTATTAAAATTTGTATGGAACCAGAAAGACCCCAAATACCCAAATCAATCTTGAAAAAGAAAACCAAAGCAGGAGGCATCACAATCCCAGACTTCAAGCTGTATTACAAAGCTGTAATCATCAAGACAGTATGATACTGGCACAAAAACAGACACTCAGATCAATGGAACAGAATAGAAAAACCAGCAATGGACCCACAAACATATGGCCAATTAATCTTTGGCAAAGCAAGAAAGAATATCCAATGGAATAAAGGCAGTTTCTTCAGCAAATGGTGCTGGGAAAACTGTACGGTGACATGCAGAAAAATGAACCTGAACAACTTTACCAGACACAAAAATAAACTCAAAGCGTATGAAAAACCTAAAGTAAAACAGGAAGCAATCAAAATCCACGAGGAGTAAGCAGGCAAAATCCTGTTTGACCTCAGCCACAGCAACTTCTTACTCAACACATCTCCAGAGGCAAGGGAAACAAAAGCAAAAATAAACTACTGGGACCTCATTTAAAAAAACAAACAAACAAACAAAAAAAACCGCTTCTGGGGCACCTGGGTGGCTGAGTCGTTTAAGCGTCTGAATATGGCTCAGGTCATGATCTCATTGTTCGTGGGTTCCAGCCCTGTGTAAGGCTCTGTGCTGACAGCTCAGAGCCTGGAGCCTGATTCCATCTCTGTCTTTGTCTCTCTCTGCTCCTCCCCCATTCATGCTCTGTCTCTCAAAAATAAATAAAAGTTTTAAAAAATTAAAATAGGGGCACCTGTGTGGCTCAGTCAGTTAAGCGTCCGACTTTGGCTCAGGTCATGATCTCACGGTTCATCGGTTCAACCCCGGGGTCAGGCTCTGTGCTGACAGATAGCTCAGAGCCTGGAGCCTGTTTTGAGTCTGTGTCTCCCTCTCTCTCTGACCTTCCCCTACTCATGCTGTCTCTCTCTCTTTCTCAGAAATTAAAAAAAAAAAAACATTAAAAAATAAGTAAACATTAAAATTTTTAGAAAAAAATAAAAATAAAAAAATTAAATAGCTTCTGCACAGTGAAGGAAACAATCAGCAAAACTAAAAGGCAACAAATGGAATGGGAGAAGATATTTAAAAATGACATATCAGATAAAGGGTTAGTATCCAATATCTATAAAGAACTTATCAAACTCAACAGCCAAAAAACAAATAATCCAGTTAAGAAATGGGCAAAAGATATGAATAGATACTTCTTCAAGGAAGACATCCAGATGGCCAACTGACACATGAAAAAATGCTCAACATCACTCATCATTTGGGAAATACAAATCAAAACCGCAATGAGATACACCTCACACCTGTCAGAATGGCTAACATTAACGAGTCAGGTAACAACAGATGTTGGCGAGGATGTGGAGAAAGAGAATCTCTTTTGCACTGCTGGTGGGAATGCAAACTAATGCAGATACTCTGGAAAACACGATGGAGGTTCCTCAAAAATTAAAAATAGAACCACCCTATGACCCAGAAATTGTGCTACTAGCTATTTATCCAAGGGATACAGGTATGCTGTTTCAAAGGGGCACATGCACCCCAATGTTTATAGCAGCACTATCAACAATAGCCAAAGTATGGAAAGAGCCAAGATGTTCATCAATGGATGGATGGATAAAGAAGATGAAGTATACATATACACTGGAGTATGACTCAGGAATAAAAAAAAAAAAAAAAAAGAAATCTTGTCATTTGCAACTACGTGGGTGGAACTAGAGGGAATTATGCTAAGTGAAATTAGTCAGGCAAAGACAAATATATGACGTCATTCATATGAGGACTTTAAGATATAAAACAGATGAACAGAAAGGAAGGGAAGCAAAAATAATATAAAAACAGGGAGAGGAACAAAACATAAGAGAATCTTAAATAGGGAGAACAAACAGAGGGTTACTAGAGGGGTTGTGGGAGGCGGGGTGGGCTAAACGGGTGAGAGGCATTAAGGAATCTACTCCTGAAATCATCGTGCCCTATATGTTAACTAACTCGGATGTAAATTAAAAATTAAATTAATTAAAAAATAAAGACAATGAAAAAATATATTTAATAATCTATCTATACATGAGCATTATCTTACCTCATAAAAGTTCTTCCCTCTTTCCTTCACCCTGGGTAGAAGGAAACCATAGGCAACGTGATTATGTAAGGAAAGCACCAATGTGCATTTGGTCTGTGGTCATTCTGTTGATTAACTTCACTAACTTATCTTGCCATCTTTTGTCTTGGGGAGGGCCTCCAATTATTAGTTAAAAACCTACAGATTGTCTGGTGTAGATCATGTTTGACAGAAATCCCTCTATGTTGAGGATACCTCCTGGGAGATTCAGCTGCACTTTCTTTCTGACACTATCTGGCAGGGTCATGCTGTCATTCCTCTGATTGCCTCATTTCTTTGTCCCATGCTGTGACAGTCTGGCAAGTAGACAGACCCACTGCCATGGAACTTCTGTGACTTTAGGGCCAAAGAATATAGTAACATGTACCACATAATCTGAGGACATAGAAGAATTGGGGAAACTAGTGAAGACTGCATCCTGCCCTCTTCCATCTAGCCATACCCTCTGCCATCTCTCTCTGGTTATTATCTTCCCTCCCCTCTCCATACACAGAGGATGTGTATAGAAGGACTGAATTCCACCTAGAAAGTGAAAGTGAGCTGATCTTCCCTGTTCCTTGGATATAAAATCATCTAGGGGAAAACCTCATTTCCCACACGGCACTCTATCTTGGTTAAAGAATGAATCCTTTATTTTTTTTTAATGTGCAATGAATTCCTACTTTGCATTTTATTCTCATGTGTACAAAAAGAATTATCATAAAATAGCATGGTTCAATTAATATTTAATGAAAGTAATTTATTACTTTGAGAGGTATTCTAGTGTTGAGGTAAAATGACAGCACTGGTTCCTCTGTGTCTTTTTGAGAATTGTAGATTTACCAGAATATGATTCTCTCTTTCAACAACTTTCCATCATTCCTTCCATTGGTATTCTGATTAGATTCCTTTATCTTCTCTCCTCACACAATAATATGAAATGATCAAAGGAAATCTTATTCTTTGAGGTTCAATATCCCACTCCAGCTTGCTACAATTGAGATTTAAATGTGACAATCTGCTAGTATCATAGAGATGGGGTTTGTTAATAGTTAACCACCCATTAGTAGGTTTATCTGGCAGGTGTTTGTTTTCACAGTAGCTGAGTTTTATTTAGTCTTGACTCATTTGAGCCTAAAATGCTTAGAGACACTTCAGGGAACTTAGCTCCCTGCTATTCAAACGGCAGAGCTCCGTAAATGAGTTCCTTAGGTAGATGCTAGCATATGCTGTTTTAGATTGCATGATTACATTCTAAAGCTTTACCCACCTGCACCCCCAAAAATCACAAGACTATACTTTAAAATGAAAATAAGTAACAGTAGTTGACAGTAATAATTTGTGAGCTCTATCATAGAGGTTTAGGAACTTAACCCTTCTAGATTTTAATATTTAATACCTTAATCTTTTACTAATATCACCACATTTGAATATACTAGGAGATACCAATTTATCCAGAATTAACAGAAACAATTAGATATCATGACATAATTAATATTTAAAGTTTCATGGTAACAAATATGACCTTCTTGAGAATATCCAAACAATATACATATTTTAGTACTGCTTAAATTAAAACAGAAAAAGGTTAAGTACATAATCACAATGAACAGAAATATAAACATTTAGGACATACAATGCCATATAGTGGGGTATTATATCAAATAACCCAATTAGAAACATTTCCTTAATAAAAACTTAAAAAGTACAATATATTTTAAATCATTTTGCCTCATTGAGAGGGGAGACAGAAGAATTTCTTGACTTAAATAAGAGTAAAATTGTGTGAATCATTTTATATACATTTTTTCTTTTTGTTTTTTTTTTAATGTTTTATTTATTTCTAGGAGAGAGAGAGAGACAGCGTGAGCAGGGGAGGGTCAGAGAGAGAGGGAGTCACAGACTGAAACAGGCTCCAGGCTCTGAGCTGGCAGCACAGAGCCCGACGCGGGGCTCGAACCCACGAACCGCGAGATCATGACCTAAGCGAAAGTCGGACGCTTAACCGACTAAGCCACCCAGGCGCCCCTATACAATTTTTTTTTCTAATCAGCATTGTTGCGGCATAACTGACGTTCAACAAACTGCACACATTTAAAGTACCGTTTGATGTTATGGCAACTGCAAATACTGATACTGTTCACCTAATAAAGATGCTGACCATGTACATCACCCCCAGGTTTCCTCATGCCCTGTGTAGTCAATCCCTCTTCACATATCTAATCCCCCTTTATCCCCCGCTTCCCTGCCCCCTTCACCCTCCGAAATCATCTTTTTTTCTATGGCTATATCACAGTCCGCATTTATTGGAGTTTTATATAAATGGAATCCTACAATCCTGCAGTGTCACTTTTTGGTCTGGATACCATCATTTAAGCATATTTATATTTCACATACTCAATACCAGCATTTGATTTTCTACTTTGCAACAACTACATTCTTTTAAATTTTAGTGATTCAAGTAAGTATGCTTCAGGATCTAATTGTGGTTTTAACTTGTAATTTCCCTAATAAATTAGTGTTGCTGAGCCTCTTTTCAAGTGTTTGTTTGTCATCTTAATATCTTCTTTGGTGATGTCTCTTCAAACTCTTTACCAAGTTTTAAGTTGGATATTTTTTTTATTATTGAGTTTTGAGAATTCTTTGTATGCTCTGGATATAAGATTTTTACTAGATATATGATTGGCAGTCTGTGTTTTGTTTTGTTTATAGTCTGTGGCTTATTTTTCATTCCCTTAACAGTATCTGTTCAAGAAAAGAAGTTGTTAATTTTGATTAAGTCCAACATTTCAATTTGTTATTTGTACAATTCAATATTTGGTCACAAAGGTTGCTCCTATGTCTCTTCAAAAGTTTTATAAGTTTAGGGGCACCTGGGTGACTCAGTCAGTAAAGCGTCTGACTTCAGCCAAGGTCATGATCTCATGCTTGGTGGGTTCAAACGAACCCACGTGGGTGCTGCCAGCTCAGAGACTCGAGCCTGCTTCAGATTCTGTGTCTCCCTCTCTCTCTTTCCCTTCTCTGCATTCTCTCTCTCTATTTCTCTCTCTCTCTCAAAAACAAACGTTTACAAATTTTTTAATGTGAAAAAAGCTTTAGAACTTTAGATTTTCATCAAGTGATATGCCTCATTTTGAATTATTATTATTTTTTTTTGGTTGGAGGGAGAAAACAGTATATTTCATAATTTGCATAAGAATAGCCAATAGAACAATCTCTGTCTTTTAATAGGCAGATTTAGGTAACTTATATTTAATGTGATAATTGATAAGATTAGGTATAAATCTATCATCCTACTGCCTCTTTTTCTATTTATTCTAGTTTTCTGTTTTATTTTCCTTTTACTTCTTTCCTTTTTTAGAGGATAAATTGAATAAGTTGTATGCAGCTGACCCTTAAACAACATAGGAGTTAGGAGACCTGATCCCAAGCATAGTTGAGAATCTGTGAATAACTTTCGATTTCCCAATATCTTAATTACTAATAGCCTACAGTAGATTGGAATTTTTAACAATAAGATAAATACTTGTTTAACACATATTTTGTGTGTGTATCATATACTGTATTCATACAATAGCTAGAAAAAATGTTATTAAGAAAATCATAAGGAAAATACTTAGAGTACTATACTGTATTTATCAAAAACATCCACATATAAGTGGATCTGCATTGTGTAATGGTCAATTACAATTCTATTTTATCTCCTTTGCTGGCTGAGCTATAACTTTTTGTGTTATTATAGTAGTAATTGCTTTAGGATTTATACTATATATCTTTATCTTACAATCTAGCTTCATGAGATATTATAACCCTTAAACTATAGTTTAATAACCTTATACTGGTATATTTCCACATCTCTCCACCAAATCTTTGTGGTCATGTCATACATTTCACATAACATATTGTCATTATATGTGCTGAAATAGATGATTATCTTCTGAAAATATTTAACTAGTAAGAAAATCCCATAATTTACCAACGAAGTCATCATTTCTAATTCTATACTTGGAGTAGATTAATAATCCCATATATTATTTTGTATGTTCCTGAAATAATTTCTTTACATCTTAGAGTATGGATCTTCTCATGATGCACTGCTCCAACTTTTGAATATCTAAACAAGTCATTATTCTTTCTCCTGTTTGAAAGATAGCTTTCTCATTATAAAATTCTATGTTGATAGTTTTTCCCCCAATATCTCCTGATTAAGAGGAATGAGGAGAGGTGTACCGAATGTAGTTGTAAAGAGAGATATAAATTAGAGAAATAACTAGTTCTGATTATACTAAATTTCAAGCTCTCTATTCATAATAGAGGTCATTTAAATAGGTATAAATATAAATACACACACACACACACACACACTAAAACAATAATTGACTCAAGAAATACAAAAAAAAAGAATCCTATGGCTTCATGGAAAATAGTCTGTAAAAGGGAAATATGAAGGGCAGTTTGGGCAACTGGACAGAAATAGGTGAAAAACTTTGTGGCATACTTAACTATTATTTTCTTCCCATATACCTACTATAGTCATTAGAATATTTTTTTGATCCTGCCGTAAATATAACCAGAGTCCAACCACTTGAATCTCTAGTTTTGTAAATTATCTCCCTGCTTCTGTCCTTACCTCAGTCAGTCTCTAGATTAGCACAGCAGCTAAACTTATTTTAAATCCGAAGCCCAATATCACTTTCTTCTAATCAACACACAATTCATTTAGGGTGAAAGTTAACATTTTTATAATGACCTATAAGGCAGACCTATTAAGCAGGCTATGGATCTAATTTTCCATTACCTCTTTTACCTTACATTTCACAGTCCCCTTCTCACTTTATCTGCTCCTCGCATACCTGCCTCTAGTACTTCCTCTATAAACATTTTTGCCCAAATGCATCCTTTTCAATAGGTCTATGCTACTATCTTACTGCAATTTTACCCAATATGACTCTACTGTTTCTATAGAATATGAAAATATGCAACTTTCTAACATATTCCATCATTATTGGTTCCTCCACCTGGAAGAGGATTGACTTCTGTTTGTTCACTGATATTTCCTTATAGTAGGCATTCAATACATGGAAGGATAAAGAATAGAATCCTATAATACAGCTAAGCTATAATAAAGTTAAGATGCTTTCAGAGGAGCTCTTAAAAAATGTTTATTTATTTTTGATAGAGCATGCATGTGGGGGAGGAGCAGAGAGAGGGGAACAGAAGATCTGAAGCAAGCTCTGCCCTGACAATAGCAAACTGAATCCAGGGCTCAAACTCATGAACTATGAGACCATGACCTGAGTTGAAGGTGGACATTGAACTGACTAAGTCACCCAGATGCCCCATTTCTGATGAGCTTTTTGCCTGTCATAAGAAAAAATTAAAATTTGAGTAATGAAAAATAAAAGGAAAGAATACAAGAAAAATGTGGTAATACAAAACTTTTATAAGAGAAAATAAAAATGTACAGAAAGTTCATTTGACTATAGTAAAATTCAATACATATAATGAATCTAATATTCAATATAGAATATATAAAAGGTGTAAAAATGATGATATAGTAGAAAACATAAACCTAAAATCTGAAAATAACAGCTAAATATTAGTACTAAGAGACTAAGAGTATTAAGAGCTTAAAGGTTTATAAAAATAAGAACACAATTTAATAATCTTTTTACAAATAAAGATTTAAAGCAACAACAATAAAATACATAAAAGCAAATAAGAATAATTTGAGTTTAGTAACCCAGAGTTTGGAACAAGAGACATTGTGTTAAATTCCAGGAGTAAGTCCCCAAGCAATAGACTTAATTTTCTAAACCTTGGGTTCCCACATACAAAATAGAAACATTAATTTCTAACTCAGTGATTGCTAGGATTAAGTAAGATAATATAAGTAAGAATCCGGCACAGAGTGAGTTGTCAATGAATGATATCTACTATTATAGTGAGGGATGGCTTGCAGATGCCAATACTTAAATTCTGACACAAAGAAATCCATGAAATATGTTAATATGTTAAAGCGTCTAAACAGTGTGTGTAAGTTTATGCAGTAAGTATATGTATATATAACTTAAAATTGTAAAACGGAGTCAAATATTAGCAATCACAGACCAGGACTATTAAAACCTTAAAAGTGTTTAAAGAATAGTGAAATGGACTCTGTGTCTTATCCACTGTACCAAAGGGATTCACATCATAAATTGCCAAGAGATAAACTGAAGTCAACATTCAACTTTAGTACCTCCCCTCCCCATTAATAGGGAGTATTCCTCATGCCTATAGTCAGCTCCTTCCAAATGACACAGATGTCCTCATTTCAGGTTCACTATCGTGTCCTATTACTTGATCAGTCATTTGTTTATTGCCTTTAAATACCTGTATGTGGTTGGCCATTATAGATCATTTCCTGGAAGGACTATCATTGCTAGATGCAATTGCATCTAGAAAAGATAGTCTAGTAGTACTTAGCCCTGTCTGCAAGTTAAAATTGCCTACGGATCTTTAATCAATCAATCAGATAAGCAAAACAAACAAGCCACAGATTGCCAGGCTGTACCACAGGTCAATTATATCAGAATCCCCCCTGTGGATCGAGTCCAGACAATGTTATACCTTAAAACTTCTCAGCTGGTTTTCAACTTGCATTGAGAATCATTGCTTTGTGTTATATGTATGAGCATTTTTTAAGGCCTTTTTATTTTAACATTTGATTTCAGATGAGGTTAACTATTTCTGTTTCTGTGTACCTTTCCTCTCAGGGTTTCTTTGCCCAAATCTGTGTATATTTTCTATATTTTTAGAGTATGGTAGGAAAATATCGCACAGCTCAATTCAATCTTCAAAAAGCCTCAACAAAGTAAATCTAATCTACTACCCATGGTGTCTCTTTTTCCTCAAATAGGCAGAATGAGGACACAAAATAGCTCCAAAATACTATGCCTCTGTTGATCTTTTCACTCTTCTGGCTACATTTATGTGAACTTTGTGGCCCGATTTCAAGTCCTAATTTTATTGAAAACTCTCACCATATGAATTTAATACATGAAAAGAAACATACTTCACTGTTCTTTGTGCAGACTTTAGAAAAATATTGGGGGGTGGAAGAGGAACAGTTTCTTCATGGATATTTATGTCAGTCACAGAAAATGTGGCAAGGAAGATATTTGCTGAACCAGTCAATTCCCATCGAGGCTTAAATATTTATGTGCGTGTGTGTATATACACATACACACACACGCACATAAATATATATATTTCTGAAAGTAAATATGACAACCACTGATGTAACCACAGCTCCAGAGAATGAGGCACAGTAATTTAACTGGATGATTTCAACCTTTTTTTTTAACTTAATCTTTTTCAAGCATAATTTCTAAACAGAAAATGTACAGAGCTGATCAATTTCAAATAGTGGTAGGGCAGTCTCAATTCACTGGCTCCAGGATTTACCTTCTGAATCTTGGCATCCTAAGTTCATCTCACAGCCTTTCCTAACGTTACTATAAGGTATCCTGATACCTTTATGTAACAAAGATTGCAAGCCCCAGCCTTTGTGTAGTGTGTTTTTTTTTTCCTGACTTCTTTTTAAATCATGTGGTATGCATTAAAAAGAATATTTGGACATTATCATAAATTAAATTAGAAAATGAGAAACACTGGAAACAGGGCATCAGCATTTAATGTTTTTCTTTTCTGCATTTTAGCAATTTTTTAAAGCTCCTTCTACTATTCAAATGTGTCCTTAGGACAAAGTCATTTAACATAGTTAAATTGTAGAGAACAAGTCATATGTTCCAAGATATGCTTTTTTTTTTTTCATATAAGCAACTCACACAAGTGCTTGCCAAAGTCACTGGGAAGTTTGAGATGCTAAAAGAGACCATCTCAATATTTTATTTATTTATTTATTTTTAATGTTTATTTACTTTTGAGAGAGAGAGTGTGTGTGGGAAAGGGCAGAGAGAGAGGGAGACACAGGTTGTGAAGCAGGCTCCAGACTCCAAGCTCTCAGCACAGAGCCCCATGCGGGGCTTGAACCCAGGAGTGGTGAGATTATGACCTGAGCCAAAGTCAGACGCTTAACCAACTGAGCTATCCAGGTGCCCCCATCTCAATATTTTCTTAATGCAGGATAGGGGATAATAAATAAATTCCCACCATTACAGCCCCACTGGCCTGGATATGTAAAGCTGAAATCATCTTTTCCTGAACATGGAGAGAAGAAGCAGGAACAATTATGAAGAAAACATCAGTAACACTGAGCAGCTCTTAACAGCAATGCTAGAAAAGAAAACTTAATTTCAATTCTCATAACTATTACAAAGGCTGGCCAGCAAGTACAGTGTTACAAGAGGTATGCCAAACATTTCTTCAAAAGATTAAGATAAAACTGATATTGCTTTAACTGAGCTTCATGTACAGGTAATAAAAATACTTTAAAATACATTAAGTTTACAGTTAAAAACAAGAAAAAAGCTAAGATGCCAATGAAGCAACCCATTTCATGTCTTCTATGTTCTTGCCCATTTCTAAGAATACGTCTTTAGAAAAATGATTTCAAAGTAAATAAAGAAGCTGTTTCAGGAACAAAACATTTAGATTTAATGTTTTCAGAGTATGTGTGCAGTTTTTTCAAACTTAAACGTTGTTTTTTATATATATATATAGTTATATATATATATTTTATAGCTTTGTTATGTACACATTGCATACTATTACAAATTTAAATATTTTAGCTATATTTATGTCAGGATGATAGGACAGGAGTATACGTAGCTTATGAAACTTACTAAGTAAGAGACTATTGCTCACCGGTTGACCTATCTGATAATAACTTCACAAAGGACACTTGATCTACAGATTTAATCTATACTGGAGATTAATTTCATTCATCTTGTTCATGGGCTGGGACTAGAAGAAGGTATATAATTTTTTCCACAATAGATAACCATGGATTTTTATTTCACTCAATCAGAGTCTCTATTGTCCTCACTTAAAAACTTCTACTTAAATATAATATACAGAGAGAAGAATTACATAAATCACAACTATATAATTAATACACATTGTTTTAAAAACTAAATATGCCCATGTATTCAGCATTCTGATTAAGGATATGATAAGGATATTACTTGCAACTGAGACGCACCCACCCCCCATCCTCCTCAGGAATGCCCTAAATATAACTTAAAAGAATGGAAGAGCTTTGTCTGCTTTTTCTGTGTTAAAAATAAAATTATTAAAAAATATTATACAATTTGATGTGTTTTCTTTTGCTCAACATTCAGTTTGTGAGAGTCACCACAATCATTGCTTATAACCGTAGATTTTAAATTCTCATTGCTGTATCATTTTCAATTGAGTGAATTACCACAATTTCCATATTTTACTGTATTTATTCATTTTACTGTGGATGGATGTTGTATCATTTTTCAAAATTAATTAAATCAAGTCAGCATAGAGGATACTCGGTATTATAATAGATCAGTATTGATATTAACAAGTCATTGGTGATTTTAAGTAGCCAAGAAGGGCTATTAAAGTTGGGTGGTGCCTTCTATTCTGGTGCCAGGGTGATCTCAGCTTTCAGATAATTACCCAACTTGTTTTGAGCACTAGCCCATGTGAGCTAACGTGCTCTCATAAGTCCAGTAATGCAAGTGATAACAAACTGGAATGTTTATTCTTATGAATGTTACATTGAATTTCTCCATGTTGCCTACTCATTCTCTCAGTCCACTTCCTTCCAGATTCAGATTAATCTGGAAGAATATTTTCTACTCACCTGCTTTTCCCTTATAGCTTCTATGGGAAATGGCTGCCAGTCTAGGAGCTACTCCACGTAAAGCACCAGAGAAAATGTGCTACTGGACATATTCTTGCTGTTTCACACTGAAAGTCATGAAACAAAAGTGAGCATTTAAACACTTAGACATTCATTCACTTCAGCCAGTAAACCCACTCTCTCCACGCATTCAGAGTCAAACTTTTAAAAATACTTGTCCAAACTTTTGGCTTTTATGTCCTCACTTCTTAGTTTCCCAAACAGAAAAGGATCCCAATTCACCACTTCCCTGAAAATTTGGTCATAGAACAAATTACTATGTCCACCAGTCCCCTCATTCAATAAATCACTAAGCAGGTTTTTTTTTTTAATTTTTTAAATGTTTGATTTTATTTTTGAGAGAAAGAGATAGAGACAGTGTGAGCAGGGGAGGGTCAGAGAGAGAGGGAGACACAGAATCCAAAGCAGGCTCCAGGCTCTGAGCTGGCTGTCAGCACAGAGCCCGATGCAGGGCTCGAACCCACAAACCGTGAGATGATGACCTGAGCCAAAGTTGGATGCTTAACCAACTGAGCCACTCAGGTACCCCAATAAATCACTAAGTATTAATTCGTTGTCATAAATATTTCTGAAATTCATCTGATTTTCACCACGCCCATTCCTGCAGCCTCTGTCTGAGCTACAATTAGTTTTCATCCAGAAAATTTGCAGAGTTGAACTCTTTCATCATTAGGCTAGCTCACTGTCAAACTTATCCACAAAGCAGTGAAAGTGGATTTACAATAATGCAAATCTAAGAGGTCTCACCTTTTTAAGGATTCACTCATCCCCTATTTCCTTTAAAATGAAGTTATCAACCTTTAAATAAGTTAAACAAGGTCCTGCAAGATCTATCTTGAGGACTTCTCTCACCTGCCTTCCTGTATTCCCCTTTTGCACACTATGCATTGGCTACAATAAATATTTTCAGCTCCTTCTGAATACAGTGTGTGTTATTTCCATGAAGGCTCACTCCTCACTTTCTCTTTCAGAATGAAAGTGCCTATTGGTAGCTTCCTCTCCTCTTTAGTATATACGAGTTAAATATCATATCCTAAAAGCATTCTTTCTTGATTATTAAAACTATTTTGCTCTATGTTCAGATTCCTATATTTTCTCTCTCGTAACTTTAATTACATTTTATTGTCACTATTTTTCTAATGGCCATTTTTTTTCTGTGAATTACAAACTCTTTGAAAGCAAAAGTTGATACCATCTACTCTCTACTATATCTCAACAGTTACTACAATTACTGAAATCTAATATACATTTCCGAATGAAAGAGAGGAAAACAGACATTGGCAAGGATTGAGGTCTAGGCAGAGAAGAATGTGCCCAGCTTTAGAACTCACCTCGCAGAAAGGTTTTCTGCACTTTATCACCTGAGAGGTGAAGAATGTCTGGTTGGGGAAGAAGCCAGGTCAGGAGAGCCAAGGTGACTCCTGCTGGAGTCCTGCACATCCTGCACCTGCAGCCTCCCAGGCTCCCTCCTCTATGCAACTTTCCTCAGTGTGTCCTCGGAACGTCTTGCATCAGAATCATATAAGATACTTGTCAACACTCAAAATCTCTGACCTCACTATCTCCCAAATCATATTCTCTGAATAGGACCCTCAAGTCTGAATTTTAAATACAACTTTTGGGTAATAATTATGCACTCTAGCATTGGTCCAAAACAATAAAAGAGGATGCTTATTAAATTTTCTGACCTTAAATAATGAGTTACAGGAAAAAAAAATGGCTTCCACTTAGTTTGAAAAGAAACCGTGTCCTCAAAATGGCCAGGATTTTGTAAACTTTTGGAGGAATCCCTTAAGGGTGAAATAATTGAGGATTACAGTGAATTCTTAAAGACTGAAGTAGTATTACAAAGAGTGGCGTGAAGAAAGATGAGAATAAAAGAAAGTGGAAGAATGAGTTAGAGGAGAAGAAACAAAACTATGAGCAAGTGTTAAGCATTTGGATTATTTTGTCCTAAGCGTTCTCTGTTTTATTTTCCCAGTTTCAGATATATACTATAACTAATATTAAATTCTTAGGAACTACATATTATATATATATTATATGTATTATATATAATATATATATAATACACACACATATATATTATATATAATATATACACATATATAACATATATAATATGTAATATATATGTGTATATATTATATATATATATATCCTCTTACCTCTGTGGAAATATATTTCTTAGGTTTTACCTGGCCCTTGGCTAACTTTCTTGGATTTAATTTATTTATTTATTGAGAGAGAGAGAGAGGGAGAGAGAGAGAGAGCGTGCTAGTGTGAGCAGGGGAGGGGCAGAGAGAGAGGGAGAGAACCCTAAGCACAGAGAATTGGTGCAAAGCATGATGCGGGCTCAGTCCCATGAACCATGGGACCATTCATCAAGAGCCAGCCTCATAACCAACAGAATCATCCAGGTGCCTGCACTTATAATTTATAAAGATAAATGAGTTAACAATTTTTTCATCATATTTGCATGTTACCAATTATCAGTATGAATCCCAAATATACATGCTATATAAGTTTTTCTGAAGGTTTATAAACCAAATATATTAGGAATAGAATTTTTTCATTGTCTTTCTCATTTCACACCACAGCAGGAGCTTTTTGTGCCTCCACACAAGATTGACCTTGCACGGAGAGAACATAAACAAAATTAGGTGACTATTCAAGAAAGCACTTTTTTCCAGTCATCATAGCACTAAAGATCAGCATTTAAGAAATGCCCACTAATTTCCTCAGGTAATTTCACTAAGTCAGCTCCATATTTTAACATGGCATAATCACAAAATAACCCAAAGTTTTATTCTTCCCTATTTTCTTCCCTATTTTCAATGGAAAAGGTAAGAGTGGGTGAACAGTGAATTTTCTAAAGGGAAATAGAACATTATGCTTTAAGCTTGCGTATTCAATCAGTTCCCAGAAACACCAAATAAATGGTAGTGAGGTGGGGGGACGGTCGAGCTCTCTCCCTGGGGGTGACTCTTGAGCACAGAGGGAAAACTGAAGTGACTCATGCTTTGAGCCAGATGATGAATACCTGAGGTGAAAACCTCTGCGTGGTATTTATTTTCCAGCCTTTATGCTGATCTTAAAATTTTTCCAGTTCATGTTCTCCTTAGGACATTCACAGGTCCTGAAATCACTGCAATAGGAAGCCTACACTATTCTTGAGAAATAACTCTTTCAATTACAGAGAATACTAGCCAGTTATGAATATGAGCATATTAATGCAATCAGAGTAACTCAAAATCTAAATGTGAGAAATGAAATGATTAGATTTAAATGACCTTTCTTTCAAATAATCATCAGGAAATGTTTGCAAGAATGTCTGTACATAACTCTAACAACTATGCAAATTCACAAGCATAGAAAGAAAATTTTGAACTCTTCTCTGAATTCTTCAGTGTTTTAAAGCTTTTGTAATCCTGTATTATGTGTTTATTTATTTATTTATTTATTTATTTGCAGTTACTCGGTGTTTATAAAATGTAGGTCAAGGCTTTGACCTGAATTTTCTAGCAAAGCATCCCTATATTCAAGTTAACTTATTTAATTAAATAACTTTTTAAATTACCTTTTATTAGGATTACTATACACATCTGCCCTCTAACTATCTACCTGTCTATCTATCTATCCAACTACCATCTACTTTTCTTTCTACACACACACACACACACACACACGCATACAACCTCTTGAAATCCTAGTCCCAAATGTATTCTTTGTTAACATTTTGCTGTTTAAACTTCCAGTGTTTTTTAAATGCTTTTCATCCTTTAAATTTGTGACTGCATTTTAACTCTACTTAGAAACTCGCTTTAAAACCTTCATTTCCGTATTTCATACATTTACAATCACTTTCAAAGTCCATTCCATATTATAATTTATTTAATCAATCCCCTTATATTAGAATATTTTTTTTCAATTTCTATATACCTTGCTATATAATGGATATATTTATACATAAATTTGTGGATGGGTTTTAAGTCATTTTCTTAGAATAATTCATTGAAGACTGTTTGACATATTATACTAAATTGTCCCTTAAAATGTAACTTCAGGGGTACCTGGGTGGCTCAGTCAGTTAAGGGTCTGACTTCAGCTCAGGTCATGATCTCGCAGTTTGTGGGTTTGAGCCCTGTGTTGGAATCTCTGCTGATAGCTCAGAGCCTGGAGCCTGCTTCAGATTCTGTATCTCCCTCACTCTCTAACCCTCCTCTGCTTACTCTGTTTCCCCCTCTCTCTCTCTTTCAAAAATAAACATTTAAAAAGATGTAACGTCAGTTTGTACTTGCTGCAGCATCCTATATTTCCTTCTAGGCACTGGAAATTAATAAAAATAAACACACACAACTCACACACAATTCTTCCTACATTGTTGAAATTGTGTCTTTCTGTAAAATCACTATTTTAATTTTTGTATGTTTGCATACCAGTAATATAAGCCATCCCATTATTCTCTTTATTTTCCTCTTTATTTCTATTATTAATTTATGTGAAATATAAATTAAAAATCTTCCCATTATCTACTCAGAAGTTTCCAGATATTCATTCCAATTCCTTGTTTGCCTTTGAGTTGTGTGTAATTATTTCCTAAAAATAATTTTTCTATTTTATATAAACAAATCATTGGATCTTCCCCTCTTTCTCTTGACCTTTAAAATGTTCTTTTCCCCTGGAAATTGCATTGATATTAAATAAGTAACTAATAATTCTATTTATGTTTTCTGCTAATCCTTTTATTATTTCATGCAGGGCAGGAGCTGTGAGAGAATGCAGTTAGAAATGCCATTATCCAAAAGTACTTACAGGTAAACACTGATCACCATTGGTCTTAGCATAATCCTTTCTAATGGAATAGGTGCAGATATTTATAGAAATGTCACCATACTTGTCCCAGAGGGGAGCACACAACAATCAAAGAAGTTAGATTTCAGGGAAGGTCAATATAACTCTCAGAATAGCTATCATCACATAAAAAACAAGTCTAATAGAGTTAGTTATTTAGACACAGTAAAAGGATTTAGGATCTAATGGGGTTGGTGGTTCTAAATTACAGTATGGGAGCAACCATTTAACCTCTCTTGTTTCATCTTACTTTGGTAAAGGTATGCACCAGAGAAAACATATCAGGACTTAGAAATGGATTCAGTACAGTGTTAGGAATCCAAGTACTTGGTTATGGTAACCAAGAA
The DNA here is from genome assembly GCF_003009895.1 of Hyaena hyaena. Taxonomy (NCBI): domain Eukaryota; kingdom Metazoa; phylum Chordata; class Mammalia; order Carnivora; family Hyaenidae; genus Hyaena; species Hyaena hyaena. The sequence goes on from NW_024081651.1 coordinate 575,607, forward strand.
TAGGTACTGTTCTATTTTCAATATTCATAAAAGAGCTAAGATATCCCTGAATTTATTAGGCATCTAAGAAGATGCTTGTATTAGTCAGGATTCTCCCGAGAAATAGAATAAATAAGGTGTGTGTGTGTGTATGTGTGTGCACGCACATGCACGTACACATGTGCATGTGTATGTGTATATGTGTGTAGAGAGACAGAGAGAGAGAAATTATAAAAAATTAGCTTACATGATTATGAAGGCTGACAAATCCCAACAAATTCAGTAGTAGACAAGCCGGAGAACCAGGAGAGCTGATGGTATAGTTCTAGATCAAAGGCCAGCAGGCTGAAGACACAGGAACAATCAACTTTTTGAGTCTGAGGACAAGAAAAAAACCAACATCCAATTCAAGTATTATGTGCAAGGAAGGCTAATCTGTAAACAGAGTAAATGTTAAGTTCAGTAAGAACAAAAACATGTCCCTTCCATGATGGAAGTGGTCCAATATACTTAAATGGCCATCAGGTATCTGACTCATCACTCTAAAGAATGGTGCCTTATTGAGGACTCAGTGGATTGTGCACTTGGCAGTGGCCATATCCAGGCTAAGCGTGGTGAGCGAAAGTGAAGCCCATGTATCACCTTCATCCCTGCTACAATGGACACTTTATTCATGAGCTTACTGACTGATGATGAAGGTTGGTTAGAAAATGAGGCTGATTTCCAACAAGTTGGTCATTGACTTAATTGTTAAAATTGTCCTCTTGAAGTCATCCTTTGGTGAACATTTTACATGGGACACAATTATCTTCATGTTTCTTGCCTATTAATAGTGGTCTACTAACATTCTCCTTTCTCAAATTTCCTATCAACAATTTTTTAGTCATGTTCCAACCAAGTCTCTGACCACCCGGCCAAACCATTGGCCATAGCACATGAAACAGTATGTGATTGCACAGCTGGCCATTTCTCCTTCTAAGCATAGTGAACAGCCAGTGACACATTTCCAATGTAAAAAGGCATTTAAAAAATAGATGGCTTTGAGTATCTAAATCATTGAAGTTTCACATAAAGGCTTTATACACAATAATCAAAATAGTTTTCTATGGATTTATTCATATTATAAAGTATTTTTTTAAATGTGCATATATATACAATGTGATATGTCAATATTATTTATACTTAAGTGTTTCCTATAACTTTCTTCAAAAATTATAGTAATGATGCCATTGAAAATCTGAAATGTAAAAAAAACAACAAAAATCATTCCATCAATCCAATATACTCCACTTCTTTCCTTTCTCCCTCCTAAATTCACATCCAAACTTCCTAAACATATTTTACACACTACATCTGTAACACCTTCCAGTAACTCTCCATCCTAGAGCAATTTGGCATCTTCCCACAAGAAGTCTCTGAAATTTTTCCTTCCATGAACATCAGTAACTTCTCACCAGTGAACATGCAAAAACAATGTTTTGTTTACTTGACCTCTTAATAGAATTCTATACTTTGTGAACTACCTCTTCCTGAAACTCTGTATTCCCTTATTTTCTATGAAAGAATATTTGCCTGATCTTCTCCCTATGTCTCTTCTCGATTTTATGTCAGGTACCTTACTAAAGTTTGCTTTTTCTTATCGTTGGAGCTCTCCCAACTCTGATTTCCCTTTCAGTCTCACTCACTATAATTTTGTTGGGTGGTATCTTCCATGCTCATTTATACTGATTTCTAACTCTATGTGATTCTTCCATATCTCTAACCAAGATCTTTGTCTTTTTTTTTTTTAAGTTTTTTAAAAAATGTTTTATTTATTTCTGAGAGAGAGAGACAGCATGAGCAGGGGAGGGTCAGAGAAAGAGGGAGACACAGAATCTGAAACAGACTCCAGGCTCTGAGATAGCTGTAAGCACAGAGCCCGACTTGGGGCTCAAACCCATGAACTATGAGATCATGACCTGGGAGCCAAAGTCCAATGCTTAACTAACTGAGCCACCCAGGTGCCCCACCCAGATCTTTGTCTTGAGTTTTATAGATCCCGATACTTCTTTTTTTTTTTTTTTTAATTTTTTTTTAATGTTTTTTATTTATTTCTAGGAGAGAGAGAGAGAGACAGCGTGAGCAGGGGAGGGTCATAGAGAGAGGGAGTCACAGACTGAAACAGGCTCCAGGCTCTGAGCTGGCAGTCAGCACAGAGCCCGACGCGGGGCCCGAACCCACGAACCGTGAGATCATGACCTAAGCGAAAGTCGGACGCTTAACCGACTAAGCCACCCAGGCGCCCCTCCCGATACTTCTTTTAAAAAAATACATTTAGTTAGTTGCTCTAGGGACACCTCAAATTCATTTTTCCAAACTGATGGCATCCGCTCCCTTCTTCTACCTTAACATTCTGTCCAAACCTGTAGTTCTTTCATGTTCCCAGTCTCAGCAAATGACCATTCCCTCAGCTATGTGGATGAGAAAAAATGGCAGTAATTCCTGACTCTTCTTTATCCTTTATGTCCCTTAAGGAAACAAAAACAAACAAAAAAACAAAAAAAACCTTACCTTTTCTTCTCAGCTCATAGTCCTGTCTCAACTGAATCACTGATCCCTTTGACTCCAATCTTACACATTCTAATTCTTACTTCTTCAAAGATCTTCCCCAAATTCAATTTGTTCATGCCATTCAGCATTTTGGTCAGGGAAATGAAAACTAGAAATGATTCTAGGTATTTTAAGCACAAACTTATTTAATAGTGAGAGTCTGGTTGTTCAAGAAAATTTTTACAATGGCTGGAAAAGAAAGATTGGGGAAATCTTGTGCTAACTATAGTATTTTCTTTGCTTTTCCAGAGTCAAGAAAGTTGCAGGAGCCATAGAAAACCACTCACATTGTCAAATCCTCTATCTAATAACCCACCTTCATTTTCCACTGAGCACACTGCTAGTAGTTTTTTAGTAAAGTCATTTCTCAATTTTTTCACATATTCTGTCTCTGCATGAAAACTATTTTCTGAAACCGCAGATTAAGTGAAATTTACTGAAATACTCTTCTCTGAGTCTTCATTCATGGTTTTTCTTACTTCAGGTATACCCAGGACTCTATAATTATCCCCTTAACTGCACTTTTGGTCATATATTGTAGTCTTTTTCCCATTAGTTTTCCCAAAATGGACTTTGTGTCTCTTGACAACAGAATATTTCTTTTCACCATCAATGCCCAGTATCTTGTTTATATAAGGCATTCAATTATTTAGATAATAAGTAAATGAAGTAAATCTAACAATATGTCTTTAGTTTTAATTAATACTATACTATAGTATTAATTTTATAATTAATAAATTATAAAATAAAGTCATTTTATAATTTTTAACGTAAAAACAAGATGTTAGCTAACATTTAGATAATCAATGGAAGTCAGATATTTTTTACACTAACTCCTTAACATATGTCATTTTATGTCTTCATTGCACAACTAATTTAAAAACATCAGACTTGATATTACTTTATATTTATTTTATTAAATTTTTCCCACAAAGCTTCTCTTATACCAAAAGATTGCCAAGGTCTTTGAAAAAAAAGAGTAGATTCACTTTTCTGATTTAATAATTATTTTCTACAGGCTAGCTATTATCTGCAAATTCAATAAGAAAGTTTTCTAAGCCATCATCCTTGATGCTAATGCCGTTATAGTACAAGATAAAACTGGCTGGTCAGGTCCAAGCCCTGGGTGATCTTGCCACATTCCATTTAAATCTTACTTCTGATTTTCAAAAACACATTAATCATTAATCAATCATCAGATTGACAAGACTCCTGCTTGCCTCAACTCTACCTATATGGAGCCCCATGACCCTTAAGCTTTCATATCCACCATTCTTTCTACATCTGTTTCTGTCAAAACAATACATATCACAACATCTGTTGTAAGGGAATCTGCTACAGAATTTACATTCCAAAAAGACAACATATTTGAACTTATGATCATGAATGGTGATGTGTATCCAGAATTCTGTCCCTCTTAATTACAAGTTGAAATATGGATACAATTGGAAGGTTCTCTGATTTTATTCCTTTATGTTTTTTTACTCGTGCTGCTAAGCTGTGAAATCTATCAAGATCCATTTTGTTCTCATCCAAAGTTCCAAACTTTTGTTATTGCTATGGTTTATATATAAAATATATAACTTTAAGACAATTTTTATCTATATGTAACAATGGTTGAACACACTTATTGTTTATGCTGCTTTAGATTTTATTTTTAATATCCACTTTCCTCATTTTTCATTATTTCTTTCTTGTCTGGACTTTTCATTTCATCTTATACTTTGTATTTATTTTCATACATTTTTATACTTTTAAACTGTTCTAGTTAATTTTAGATCTTTTTCTTTTAAGAAGTTTCATTTTATGTTATTAATGTTTTATTTCACCAATTTTCATCTTTCGCTTTCCATAATATTTAAATCATTTCTAATCTGTCACTGAAAAAAATCCCTATTCTGTTTTACTTTTCCTCCTTCCTACCTCTTCATTGTTTTAATGGCTGCCCTCAATTATTTGTATAAACTTTTAAGCAAACATATTTAGGCATTTTACACATAACCACTATTTGAAATTTTTTTCTTTTGTTCATATGTTCCTAAATTTTCCAGACTTTGGGAGATTGTTTTTCTATTTAATATTATATTAATATTATATAATATATATATAATATAATAAATCTGAATATATTCATATAAACTGAAAAAAAAAAAAAACCCTGAATTCCATATTGCTAGCCATAGAGTTATTAGCACAGAGAACTCCAGAGTTCCTCAAGTATGTCTGAGGATGCCAGAGCAGTGCTTTTATCACATTACATTCTATGAAGCCACCTGGGTTGCTATATCAGCGAAGCACACAGGCCCACACTGGACACTGTTTCTAGCTTCTTCAGGCCTTTTGACATTATGGTAATTTCAGTTTGCAACTACCCAACTGGTACTATGTAAACAAAGGGATCCTTCTTTTTATTCATCAAAACAGAACTCAGATCAGCAGTGTCATTTAATAAAGTTTCACTGTGACTGTTTGCCATACGTGTTTACAATTTCATAACTGATTTCTTCCATACGTATGAAATTGATTTAATCTATCTTGAAGCTTAATTTTAGGATAACATAGCAGTTAAATATATAATGAACTATATGTACATATTTACTTGTTTCTGTATCTTGTTCTGCCACTTACTAATTCAGCAACCATACTTAATTATCTAACCCCTCTGTGCCAGAATTTCTTTAATTTTTTTTAAAATTTCTGCTTTATTGAGGTATTGTTGACATAAAATTGTAAGATATTTAAAGTGATTTGATATCTGTTCACATTGTGAAAGCATTCCCCTCATCTAATAATTAACATATATTTTTGGAGTAATTAATACATCTTCTTTTGGAGGGGGCCATGAACACTTAAGTTTTATTTTCTCGGCATATTTCAGTTATACAATATAGTCATTGTAGTTACCAAGCTTTACATTAGATACTCAGACTTCTTTCGTCTTACAGCTGAAAGTTTTCACCATTTTATCAACCTCTCCGTATTTCCCCCACTCCGTAGGCCCTGGCAAATATTTTTCTACTCTATCTATGACTTTTTCTTTTCTCTTCCCTCCTTTTTTCCTTCCCTTCACTTCTTCCCTTCCCTTCCCACTTGTAAGTAATGCCATGCAGTATTTGTCTTTCTCTGTATGGCTTATTTCACTTGGCATAATGACCTCAAGGCTCCACCCATGTTGACACAAATAGCAGGATTTCTTTCTTTCTCATGGCAGGATAATATTGCACTGTACATATACACATACCATATTTTCTACATCCATTCATCTGTTGATGGCCACTTAGATTGTTTTCATATATTTGCTGTTGTGAGTAATGCTGCAAGAGCAGAGAGCTATTTGATATTCTGTTTCCATTTCCTTTGGATATATACCCAGAAGTGAGATTGCGAGAGCATATGGCAATTCTATTTTTTTTTTAAATTTTTTGAGAAACCTCCACAGTTTTCCAATTGGCTGCACAACTTTACATGCCCACCAACAGTGCAGAAGATTTTCTTTTCTCTGTATGCTCACCAACATCTGCTATATCTTGTTTTTTTGATATTAGCCATATCTAATAGATATCTCATTATGATTTTGATTTGCATTTCCATGATTAGTTATGTTGAGCATCTTTCCATGTATCTACTGGTCATCTGTTTGCGTTCTTTGGAAAAATGTCCATTCAGTTCCTCTGCTCATTTTAATTGGATTATTATTTATTATCACTGTTTTGACTATTAAGTTCTGGGAGTTCTTTATGTATTTTTGGACACAAGATCTTTATCAAATATATGATTTACAAATATTTTCTCCATTCCATAGATTGCCTTTTCATTTTTGTTGATGGTTTCCTTTGCCGTGCAGTTTTTTAGTTTGATGTAGTCCTACTTGTTTATTTTTGCTTTTGTTGCCTTTGCTTTTGGTGTCAAATTCAAAAAATCATTGCAAAGGCCTATGTCAAAGAGATTATCACCTACGTTTTCTTCTAGGAATTTTTTGGATTTAAATTGTGCCACAATTTCTATATGCATATAGAAATTTATTTTGTTGGCACAAAATAAACACTCCTGGTTTGCCAGCAAAGATTGTATGCTGTCACTTTGTGAAAATGAAAAGTGGACAATAACACCTTAATTTCTAAATATTTATACTCTTTCGTCACCAGTTAAAAACCCTAATTTTCATTTCATAAAAATGTCACATATTTAGTTTTAAACTATATATTCCAATGAAAACTAATTATGAAAGTAAATAAACGGAAGAAAGCCTGAAGCAAACAACTATAAAAAATGCAAAGAAAATAAAATTTCTCCCCTCACAGTGCTGGAGAGACAGTGACTATTCATCGTTAATATTTTTTACAGATTCAAATTGTAGAAAATATTATTTAGTTGATAAGGATTGATTTTTCTGCATTGTAGAACTTACAGACAAGGATACTGTGCACAGAATTTGTAATAGTCACTTTTTTCTGGCCTCATTACTGCCAGAGTAGAGGTTAGGGCAGGGAAACAGAAAGAAACAGTTTTGTTCAATTATGTGTTTATAAGGACATTAAATCAAATGAGGAAACTAAAGAATATCAATAATGAATGCTGTTGCTCATGGTTTAAGTTCTCTGAAGTCTATGTCTTTAATCTTTAGTTGCTCTAAAATCCAGTGTGATTATCAAGCAAATATAAGCATTTCTGAGGATTATCTGTTTGCTCAAGGTAAGAGGAGATGTCCATAGCTGGTGTATGTGTAGCTTTTTATTTTATAAGTAATATGGTGAATACTGTTCAGTCTAATTTTGAAAAATGTAAAAGTTGTATGCCTTTCTAACCACTGGGCAAAAGATACTTTTCTGGATAATAGCAACTTCCTTGGATCAAATATATATTACCAGGTGTGCAGAGACAGTATACAAGTTAAGGATGCAGCTTTGTATCTTAGAACTAAATGCTATTTGATATAGATAAGCTAAACAGTTAAAACAAAACTTGGACTATTATTAATAAACTGCACATTCTTTGTTTGCTTTCTTCAAATCATTGGGGGGAATCTGTGTGTTTAAAATAAGACATAACTACTAGGTTGTATATATTATTTGACAGTCTCAATTCTGCACTTGATCTTAGCCAAAAGGCCGAGAAGCAATTGACAGTCTCAATTCTGTTTCAAAGTTCAGTTAAGATAATCATCAACAAGGAAAATTTTTCTTTAAAAAATTAAATCCAAAAGCAATACTGATATTCCTTCAATTATATAAATTATAGTCACTAATACTCCTAAAATTATTATTATTACTATTTTTTTTTTCTACTTTAGAGATTGAGAGAGAGAGAGAGAGAGACTGTGAGCATGAGCCAGTGGAAAGCAGCAGAGGGAGAGAGAGAGAATCTCAAGCAAGCTCCACATTCGGCACAGAGCCCCATGTGGGGCTCAATTCTACAACCCTAGGATCATGACTTGAGTTAAAATCAAGAGTCTGAAGCTCAACCAACTGAGCCACCTGGTGATATTCACCCAAGTTTGTTCAAGCAGGGTCAAGCCTTCCAATCATCAGCTCTCTTTCCACGTGGTCAAGATTCAAATGAATCTCAATTCAATTTTTCTTAAGGAGATGAATTATGAGTTCATCACAAAGTAGATTAGAACATGAACACACAAGGCTACCTGAAAGGGAGAGGATGAGGTCCAGCTCAAGAAGACAATGGTGTGATCAACGGTAGACAATATCCTGGGAAATGGGGGGCAGCGACTCACCTCCATAGCCCCAATGTTACAGAACGAAGCTGGGCTCCATCAACAACTGCTATCCCCTCTAAACAGAAAAGTTCCCCTGTGGCAAAACAATGTAACAATGTCAAACCCCAGCCTGGCCTCACACATACAGATTTTACTAACATTTCATTAATTTAATCTCCAAACACCCAAGAAACTGTTTGATTTGCTCTGGCATTTCCTCAGTTCATGACAGGTTTGAATTTCCTTTCTTTTTTTTTTTTTTTTTTAATTTTTTAAATGTTTTATTTATTTCTGAGAGAGAGAGAGAGAGAAAGACAGTGTGAGCAGGGGAGGGTCAGAGAGAGAAGGAGACACAGAATCTGAAACAGGCTCCAGGCTCTGAGATAGATGTCAGCACAGAGCCCGACATGGGTCTCGAACCCACGAACCGTAAGATCATGACCTGAGCCGAAGTCAAACACTTAACTGATGGAGTCACCCAGGTGCCCCTAAATTTTCTTTCCTTGACCTTACAGAAATAACTACCCTCAAAAACCCAAACTCAAAAATAATTATTTGGAATCTCAAAAACATTTTCATTTATTGTCTGATGACACGTATATCAAGGCCCTGCCTTCCCTGATAGCAACAAGCAAATCATAATACTGCCATTGCTTACCACTTCAATATGTATTCTTATCCATTTGTTTCTCAAGACATTGTAATTGGCCCAACATTTAAAGATGGTACAATTCTGAACCTATATATGTAAAAAAAAAACCTTGAATTAAAATATACATCTTCATTCACTCATTTATAAAAATAAACATTGCTTCCATATTATGTAAGTCCTGGAAGAAAGATTTAAATATAAATTTAAGGTTGGGCTTTATTGTATAGATAGTTAATATTCACTAATGGATGGTAAGCAGAAGCTACACTTTAGAAACTTTGCCCTATCTCCAATGAGGAAGTCGAATTAAGAGAAGAAACTGCAGCAAAAATTAAATCTCTTGGAGGGCACCTGGGTGGCTCAGTCAGTTAAGCATCCAACTCTTGATTTCCACACAGGTAATGATTTCATGATCGTGAGATCAAGGCCAGAGTTGAGCCCAATGTCGGGCCCAGCATGGAGCTTTTTCCTCTCAGTAATATTCCAATTATGGATGTATCACAGGTTCTTCAACCATTCAGTTACTAAAGTACATCTTGTTTCAAAGTCTTGGCAATTATGAATAAAAGCTGTTAAAAATATTCTTTTTAATCATCACATATTGATGCTCCTTGGGATTCCAAACTGGTTTCATAAATTTTTTAATTATTTGCTTCCCTTGATGAAATCATACACTGTATCATTTTAACACATCACAAATGTGCCAATGGTTTTAAAACATAAATTTCTTCTTTCCTTTTTCTCAAGTTCTGTACTCTTGATGTTTTGCTATCTAGGAGTCCTACACAGATGTCAAAATTAATCTATACAAACCAAAACTCATCTTTTAGCTGCATTGATCCTTCAGTCCTTATTTTTCACATCTTCTAGAAAACCACCATCTCCCTATAGTCATGCAGGACAAAACTAGATACTCTTTGACTTTTTCTGTTCTTATCATATCACCTTATTATTTCATTATATCTTTAGATTATTTTACTTCATACCTTTCTGTTCACCCTTACAACATCAGACATAAAACTTCGTAAACTTCTAAGGACCTATTGGTCTGGCTTCTAAACTTTATTAATCCAGATTTAATATGTCACCAAATTTATTTTCTTAAAATGTGAATCTATTCATGTTGTTAGAGCAAATGCAATATTACTGTGATGTCTTACTTGAAAATAGGCATAAGTTCAAATTATTTTTTAACTATAAGGGCCTTTATTATTGGACCTAACTTAACTTTCCAGACTTAACTCTCACCACTAACTCACAAACACACCAAATCCTACTCCTCATGTAAGAATCACAGTTAGGAGCACTTTCTGGGAATTTTCCTCTAACTCTGCAGAGAGATGACTATTTTACTCCCTTGTCCCTACTCCTTCATAGAATTCTTTGTCACATATGTTATTTTACTGTTATCATATACAGTAAAACCTTGGATTGCAAATAACTTGTTCTGTGAGTGTTCTGCAAGAAGAACAAACATTTCTAATAAATTTTAACTTGATAAACAAGCAATGTCTTGAAATACAAGTAGTATGTGATGTCAAATGTCACATGATCACAACTGAGCCAATGGTTCTCTCTCTCTCTCTTTGCAGGATTGAGGGTGATCATCAACACAATGTCACATTTCTGCGAAATCCTCAAGAAGAGGCAAAAACAAGTGTCATTGGATAGGTTCCTTGTTAAAATTACATGAAAAAAAGATTCCATTGAGCCAATAGATAGCAGCGATTCCGTTAGTAAGAGTTGTCCTATACAATAACCCTCCTATCCTCTCCCTCACATCAGCCACAAGTGTTCTCAAAGGTAAGTGGAGGTTAATTTGTTTACTTTTCTTTATATATTTTTTTTATTATTGTGCATTATATTACACTACTGTAATCATTTTTATATGAATATTTTGGGGTTGTGGAACAAATCATCTGAGTTTCCAGTGTTTCTTATAGGGAAATTTGCTTTGACATATAAGTGCTTTGGATTATAATCATGTTTCCAGAATGAATTATGCTCACAAACTATGGTTTTACTGTAGTAGTAAAATTGTTGTACATGAATATTTTTACCACTCAACAGCATTTACTTCAAAAGCTAGAATCATGACATTTGTGTCTTCTGAATTTGAAGCATATAAAAATTCAGTAAATAAACACTGTCTGAATTAATAAATGACTGAATTAGACATTGAGATGAATCCTTTTAAGCAGTAGGGAATTAAGGGCTTGTAATGGAGAAAAATTAAGGGCTTGTAGTCATTATGAAACATTTGCAATATATGTAAATGTGGTTATTTGAGCATCAAGTCTCCATGAAATACAATATAAAGGTCTTGATGGCAATGACTGTCTTGTTTATCATTGACTTCCCAGTGCCTAAAAGAGACTCTTTAGTATTCATTAATCATTCATTCACTGAGAAATTGTTTATTGAACACTTACTATGTAGCAGGCATAATCCCTCAGCATCAGGGTCAGAGCAGATAAAGGTGCTGCCTGATGAAGCTTAGTACTTTGTAGAATAAAGATAAAGAAGTTGTATGTATGATGGTGAGAAGCATTACATTTCACTATAGTGAAAGATAAAGCGGATTAATGAAGAAATATACCAGGTTATCATGGGGACAGGGGGTGAGGATTATTTCTGAGTTAAGAAAAAGCCTCTCTGATAGGGTAACAAGCCAAAAAGTGCCGAAGAATCAAGATGTGTAGATAATGTAAGAAGTATCTTAGGGAAGGAGAAAATCCAACGCACAGGCCCTGAGGTGAAAAAAAGCCAAGAAAGCTCCCAGAAAGCTCTGGAGATCAAGTGTGGCTGGTTTGGGGTTATCGAGGAAGAGAGGAATAGGGATGAGTGCAGAATTGAGGGGGAGGGCAAATCATTTACGTCTTTGAGATTCATTTCAACCTCCTCTCCATTTGTTACAAAGCAATCCCAGTGATCTCATTAAAATGCAAAGGGGAACATATCACGATATTATTCCAAAACCTTTGTTGGCTACTCATAATAATAATAATACATGCTACTACTGTTAAGGACTCATTTTACTTCCTTAAAACTGTCACTAATTAGCTGATAATTTTCTACCCCTGAGAAACACATTTATTATATTCATCTACCATGATTTAGTTTAGGAAACTAAACACAACAATCTATACTATTTAATTTCTCTAGTCTATGGCACATTAAAGAAATACCTAAGACTCTTAAAGCTCAGAAAATGGAGATAAAGATAGTGGTATGAGCAATGATTAATATTTTCAAATGCTCTGTTTATCATTTTTATACCAAGTACCCAAACTACATAGGTGCAAAATAAATGTCTGTGAAATAAACAAAAGTATTCAATCAATTAATGAATTCTATAACCAATTCTTTAAATTTATCATCCATGCATGTACTTCTTTTACATAAGACACAGAGATTTATTCTGTTAAAGTAAAAGCTGCTTGATTCGAAACAGAAAAATCAATGGTCTTTTTATGGATACATTAAAATACTTAAAGCAACTGATTAAGTTTAAGGCATAAACCTTTCAGTTATTTTATTTGTGAGACTCAGAGATCCACTGCACTCCATTTGTGAGAATTTTTAGATCTACTTTTAGTATTTTGCAGATTTAATTTACCCAGAGTGACCCCAGTACACAGTGATTTACAGACTCACCAGCTTTTATAAATTCACAATAACTTCACATAGATTTACACAATAGCAATATTATCAGTTACCCCTTCCTTGAAGAAATATTTCAAAAAGTTCAAGTCAATGACTTTAATGAAAATGTCTACTATCATTGAAAAAACTGTTATTGATTTCAAGTAATAAATACTCCAGTCCATATCTAATCCATCATTACTATCTAGGGCATATAGATTTATAGACATAAATAATATCAAATTATTTCAATGAAAGACAACATATACTCATATCTATATGAATTCTGGGGCAGGCAACTATCAATAATTCCTTTCTTCTAAAAATCATTTGTCCGGGGGGGTCACCTCAGTGGCTGTTGGTTAAACATTGGACTTCAGCTGAGGTCATGATCTCGCAGTTCACAGGTTCGAGCCATGTGTTGGGCTCTGTGCTGACAGCTCAGAGCCTTGAGCCTTCGGATTCTGTGTCTCCCTCTCTCTACCCCTCCCCAGCTCGTTCTCTCTCTCTCTCTCAAAAATAAATAAAACGTTAAAAAAATAATTTGTCCAGGAAATTTATTAGAAAGGCATATCAAGTTTCCTCACTGCTTTGTTGAAATCAACTAGAAGCATATTTTTGTTCTTCTGAAAAATGCATGCGTCTGGGTGAAAAGGACGGAGGGGAAGGGTCATACACAAATACAAACTAAGCAGTGTATCTATTTACAATAAAAAAAGATTGAAAGGCACTTTTCAGCTATATGAATTCTTAGAATTTTTTCTATAGAATAGCCTCTACTAAAATATGAATAGTTCTCATTTATGCAGAAACCAGACATGTTGTCAAATGAACTAAATCATTCCTTTATTTCCTTATTTCATATAAAAATTTTCATTTGCTACTTTCCTTCCCTTGAGCTTTCCAGTCTTGTCTCTAGTTGGATTAGAACAATTTCGGCAGAAGAAAAAACTGTTTAAATTTGGCAATAAGAAGGGTTTATGAAACTTGCAATATTCATTTTTTGTTGTTTTTCAGCTATCAATCCTTGGAACTTCTCGATTCTATATCTCTACATGTCTGAACCACAGAAGTGACTTTATTCATATATCATTTTTCCATTTGTACTATGAAATGGTTTTTTGTTTGTTTTTTTGTTTGTTTCTCCATAGGCTGTCAGAGATTTTCACTTCAATCCACTTTCACTTACTTGTTCTTTGTTTCTTGGTGATAGGGATTGAATATTTCTTATTTATTTTATAATTAAATCTATATGAAACATGAATCACTCAGCATACTTGGTTAGTATTAAGCCTGTAACTTGTTCTAACAAGTCCTAATGTTACTTGCTCCTGAATTGTCCATGAATAAAATGTTATTTCTAAACAAAAAAGTCTGTTTCCCCCAAATAAAGAAACCTCTGTTTATATTTATATTCTCCTCTCTGCTTTTAGTTCTTATGGTTTTCGAAAGCTCAAACTATCCTTATTATATATATATATATATAGTGTGTGTGTGTGTGTGTGTGTGTGTGTGTGTGTGTGTTACATCTTAGCACAAAGATCATTAGGTAAGATAAAGATCTTGCCCCTCTAAAAATACATGCCCTCAAATTTTAGGGACATGGTCAGCACTGAGATGTGCTTTATTGCAATTAAAATACCAACTGTTATCAGGAGTCATCAGGGCCTAAAGATACTCAGTGATAAAAACAATGTGGATGGATGTTTAGGGTAAGATCTCTGGGCAACAGTGAAATGGAGATCCTGTCACTATGCGTCCGATTTAGAAGTAACTCTCAGGAATGTCTGCATTTTCTAATATATTAAAGCTTTAACACACTTTATATATGCATTATTTTACACAAGAGCATCATATACTAAAGAGATGACAGGGGTGCTGCCCTTAAAATCATGTACTCCTATCCCTTTCTTTGTCTTTCTTCCAGGATCCTACAACCCTCAGGCTTGCTTTCAAATTACTTATTTTGTTCAAACACTTCATTTTTCCACAGAAACACAGAAGGATTAAATAATACAATTAAGTTCTCACACAAAGATAAGAATATCCCTCTCATCTCAACTCTATTTAAGCCAATTCAAACCAATCAAAAAAACTAACCAATGAAACAAACTAAAGATAAACAAACAAACAACAAAACAGTTCTAGCTCCTAAGCACACAGCTCTGGAGCCAAAATTGCCAGAGTCTGAATCCTCACTCTGTTACCTACAAATGGTATGACATTGGATATTTACTTAAGTTCTCTGTGTCTCAACTTCATAATCTGTAAATGAGGCTAATAAAAGTACTTACTTCATAGTGTTGTTATAAAAATTAAAGGTTAATGGGGCACCTGGGTGGCTCATTTGTTAAGCATCCCACTTCGGCTCAGGTCATGATCTTGCAGTTCGTGGGTTCAAGCCCTGCGTGAGGCACTGTGCTGACAGCTCAGAGCTTGAAGCCTGCTTCAGATTCTGTGTATCCCTCTCTCTCTGTCCCTCTTCTGCTCCTGCTCTCTCTCTCTCTCTCTCAAAAATAAAAAAAATAATGATAAAAAATTTAAATTAAAGGTTAATATTTCTAACTTTTGGAATATCACCTAGTACATACTGAGTATTACAGAGTGTTTATTAAATGCATTTCTATTCTGAAATAAAATAGAGAAAAGTATATACAATATATATGTCTCATTTCATAGAATATTATAAAGCAAACATCTATGTAACTATGTAAACAAAGTCAATAGCCAGAACACTGTCAGGACCCCAGAAAAACAGCCCCCACTCTTACCATGCATCTTCTCAATGACAAACTTTATTCTCTTTTTGAAAAATTACTTGAAAAATAGAGAATGTACTATTATGCCTTATTTAATGTTTATTTATTTTTGAAACAGAGAGCACAAGTGGGTAAGAAGCAGAGACGGGGGAACAGAAGATCCAAAGCAGGCTCTGCTCTGACAGCAGAGAGTCCAATGAGGGGCTGAACTGACCAACTGTGAGATCAGGACCTGAGCCCTAAGCCAATAGAATCATACTGTATCACACTATTTTGAAACTAGCTTAGCTCTGGAAATTTCATCTCAGTTGTATTTTGTTATTTTTATTGCTATCCAAAATTCGATGATAATACTCCAAATTAGTTATGGATTTGTCTATTGTTATTAGACATGTTGGTGGTATCCTGTTCTGCTATTATGAACAAGGCTGCTATAAATGTTTTTGTTACACGGCCGGGTATATATAAGAATGAATGGATTTGCTAAACAATGTGGTGTGCATATTTTGAACTTTTTAGATAATATTTAGCAGTTTTTTCTTTCCCAAAGTATCTGTACCAACTTACCCTTTCAAAGCAGATTATATAAGTTGTTATTATTCTACCTGTTATAGGTTGCTGCATGTAAATTTCTTTAAAACTTGATGAATTAAAATTACAATAGCGATTTATCATCTCTTACATTTTCTGTGGGTAGGTTATTAAGGAGCTATTCAGCTGAGCAGTTCTAGCTCAGAGCCTCTCATTAGGTCATACTTAAATGTTATATGGAACTGGAGTATCATAAAAGACTGGCAGGGGTCAGAAGATTTATTTCAAAAGTAGTTTACTCACATGATAGGCAAATCGGTGCCTCAGTTCTAGGTGAGCCTTTACAAGACTTTTTCGAGGATCCTGAGAATGGCATGGTGACCACAATGAACCGTCCAAGACACTAAGGCCGAAATTCAATGCCTTTTAAGACCTAGTCTCAAAAGACATATAATAGTTCCACTACACTATATTGGTCACATAGGTCCGCCTTGGTTCACTTTGGAGATCATTACAAAAGGCCAATAATACCAACACATTCCAAGATGGCTTGTTGGGGGCCATCTTGGTGGTTGGGTACCACACTCCACATTTTTCAAACATCTAATATTGCCAGACACTTAAAATACTTCTATAGCTTTAATTTGGATTTTCCTGACTACTGATGAAAACAAGAATTTTCACTTGCTTATTGGCATTCAAAAGTTATGTTTTGTGATGTATGTAATTTTTTGTTTATTTTTCTTCTATGATCAAATACATGTTTTGTCATGTGATGAACTGACTGCTTCTAAGACTCCTGACAGTCCTTTAAAATAGTGTGACAAGGGGCACCCGGGTGTCTCAGTGAAATGAGCATACGACTTCAACTCAAGTTCATGATCTTACAGTCTGTGGGTTTGAGCCCTGCATTGGGCTCTCTGCTGTCAGCGTGGAGCTTGCTTTAGATCCTCTGTTTCCCCTCTCTGTACCTCCCCCACTTGCACTCTCTCTCAGAAATAAATTTAAGAACATTTTAAAAATTAAAAATAAATAAAATAGTGAGAAAAGTTCAAATTTCAATTTTTTGGTTCAAAGCATGGACTGATATACAAGGATTTCTAAACAGGTGGTAAAATCATTTTTATTTTTAGTGGCTTCAGGGCTGAAGTAGTTGACAGCCAAACCCAAAGCTGTTTTATGCTAATCACTGAATTAAAACAATATTAAATTCATATTTTCTACAGGTTTCTTATGTAAAGGTTTAGGGACAGAATAAAAAAGGGACCAAAGACCTGTAATATACATTCAAAAATACTCATCACATAAAATCAACAACCCCACCAAGCATGCCTTAGAAATAAGAGCATGCCCTTCTGTCTTGTCTGAGAATACTACAACTCTTTCATCTAAGAAAATTACTTTGCAATCGACTTAGAAAACCAATTCTCCTCACTTCCCAAACCCACAACCCCTAATTTTCTGCATACCTATTTCTAGAGGTAGATTTCAATGTGATTGCTTGGGGCAGAATGCTGGATGTTATTGTCTTCCCACGTTTCTCCTTACTGGCACTATTATGCTCAAGCATTCTGGTTCTGGCCAGCAACAGCAAAAAAAAGGCTCAGAGGCATCTAGAATTTATGTCCATTCTTCTCAGGCAACTAGTAATAAAGAAATATCCATGAGGCTATGAATGTAGCTTGAGAGAGGGATGTTAGTGCAGCAGGGGTTGTACTCGGAAGGTGAAAGGCATGCTTATGCAACTTAAACTGGCCTGCAGCATGTGCCTCAACATGCACTCATAAAGATCACTTCTATCATATAGTAACATTTTAAATATGTGGCTAAGGATATTTGATGAAGGGCAGCATAGGTTTCATCATCAACTAGTGTCTTGGGGTCCTGCATTCAGTCCTTCTAAGTGTCAAGCAACATAATTGGAGCTTCTTCTCAAAATAGAAGTTTACTTCCTGAAGACAGCATTGCACCACTGCAGCAACTCTCCCAATGAAGGCTGGCACAAATTCCAGAAATTATATCATTCTACTATAGATATTCCAAGCACTGGATTAAATCCAGTGAAACTTTTCTAAAAAAAATTCTTATTAGGGGCCCCTGGGTGGCTTAGTCGGTTAAGCGTCCGACTTTCGCTTAGGTCATGATCTCGCGGTTCGTGGTTCGAGCCCCGCGTCGGGCGGGCTCTGTGCTGACTGCCAGCTCAGAGCCTGGAGCCTGTTTCAGAGTCTGTGACTCCCTCTCTCTCTGACCCTCCCCTGCTCACGCTGTCTCTCTCTCTGTCTCCTAGAAATAAATAAAAATATTTTTAAAAATTCTTATTAATTTTGAGAGAGAAAGAGAGCATGAGCACGAGTCAGGGAGGGGCAGAGAGAGAGAGAGGAAGAGAGAGAATCTCAAGCTGGCTCTGCACTGACAGTGCAGACTCGGGGCTCAAACTCATGAACCATGAGATCATGGCTGAAGCTGAAATCAAGAGTCAGATGCTTAACTGACTGAGCCCCTCAGGTGCCCCTAGATCCATTGAAACTTTAAGACCAATTGACAGATAATTTTTGTGTTTCTATTTACATATACGGAGATGAGCAGCACCCAGTATCACAATAAGTACATAAAAAGAGCTAAGGGATATATTTATTTATTTTAGTAAGAAATTATATTTGGTCTAGTACCTGGTGCTCCATTGCTTTCCTACTGAACCTATCTGTCTACAGCAGTGTCCAACAAGAGAGTTAAGGTGAGAACATTCCTGCATTTTTAAAAATGTTATTTTATTAAAATAAATTTTTTAATGTTTATTTACTTTTGAGAGAGACAGAGCATGAGCAGGGGAGGGGCAGAGAGACAGGGAGACACAGAATCCAGGGCAGGCTCCAAGCCCTAAACTCTCAGCACACAGCCTGAAGTGGGGCTCAAACTCACAAACCATGAAATCATGACCTGAGCTGAAGTCGAATGCTTAACTGACTGAGCCACCCAGGCACCCACCCCCATTCCCAAATTTTCAAAGTTTTCAAGATGATGTTAATATCTGAAATATCCTGAAGAATATGGTATTTCTTTCAACTTGTTATTTTGGTAATCAAGCTCCAGAAACTTTTATTTGAAATTTATTATCATAATATCATTTACTCAGGAGGAAAATGTAAAGTTTCTCTCAGTGCTGAGGATATATGTTCCAACAGTACACTGGAAAACAGGAAAAACATTCAAGGGCTACAGTCAGCAGATTTGGATTAAAACTGTGCCTTCTAATCCTTAAAACTGACACTCTGAATGTAAAACACCATCTTCATGAGGAAGTGGTAACTCAGAGCTGTTACTGAATAATCCCTGTGAGGTTTGGGTAGAGCTTCTTCTTCTTCTTTTTTTTTTTGTCCAGGGCACAGTTATGCCAGAAATTGGTCACAGATCTATTTGAGGACTGCTAAATGAAGATTCATAATAAATATTTCAGAGCATCTCCTTAAGAGCATTAAAGGTTCATTTCATTGGGTTCTGAGGTGTAAAATAATCCAAGTACAAGAACTGAATGACTTGTTCTTTAGAGATCAAGTTAAGAGATACTTATGAATTTCCATCCTAATAATTTAATGATTAATTAAATACTACCAAAGAGTGTGGGCATTAGATAATTTTGTCTATCATGTCAGTCAATCAATTTCCTTCTCAGTTGTGTTGATTTTGTTGCTTTCCATTCCCATGAGATTCTCCCATACTAAGAATATTTCTATGATATTATCTCCTATCAGGAGAATCTGTTATCAAATGGGATTATGTTAGTTTACTCCTTAAATATGTTAAATGATTGTACTGGTTTTCAAAATTAGTTATCTACATTTTGTATTAAAACACTAATGACCACAAATTCTGTGGTTTAAAACAATGCAAACTTTAATCTTACAGTTCTGTAGTTCAGAAACCTGAGATGGATCTCACTGGGCTAAAATCAAGGGGTCTGCAGGGCTGCATTGCTTTCTGGAGGCTCTGGAGGAGAAGCTGTTTCCTTATCTTTTTAAAAATATATCTACAGGCAGACCCCATTCTTTGGCTCATGACCCTCATCCTCCATCTGCAGAGCCAGGAACACTGTATCATTTTAAACTTAATTCCATCATCACACCTCCTGCAGACTCTTCTGTCTCACTCTTTCTCCCCTGGACAACCCAAGATAATCTCTCTAGTTTGAATAATTGTATTGGAACTTTATTTTCATCTGCTACCTTAATTCTCATTTGCCATGTAGTTTAATGTATTCATAGTTTCCAGGGATCAGGGTGCAGACATCTGTGTTTGGTTCATTATTCTGTGTCCCTCGCAGTGTTAATCAAGCACTTCTCAACCATTCAATAATTACATACCAATATATATTTTTAGCTTAATGAATATATTTGTGAAAAATAACAAAGCAATTCCATGACTAATCCCATCTTTAATTTCAGGAACATAACTCACTTTGTGGCACTGTTTTATTATGTTGCACATGGAACACCTCCTTGGACATTTCATGTGAATGGATGGCTATTTGGTTAATGAAGTGGTCTAGATATTCCCAAACACTGGTAACAATTTATGTCCCTAAGTCAAGGACCTCCTTTATTATCTGACATTTGTTATAAAAACTGAGGTCATTATGCAGTCTTATTCTTTTACCTCTCTACCTTGGTCCTTCTCCGGCCATTATAGGGAAGAGTTAAGTAATCCTTTTTTAGGCATATCTAAATTATATTCGCCATGCCTCCATTATGGCATTAATCCATTGAAACCTACTTTATCCCTCATGTTTCTCCTGTTAATTAGTTCCTTGATCTCAGAAATGATGCGTTATTATTCACCTATCTAGTCACATGACCTAGTATTTCAGGCTGAAGTTAAGAGAGGCTTAATTTCTGCAAAAGCATAAATCAGTTATAGAATTATTTATAGTGAACACAAAGCAGTGCTGTAATTGAGATATATGATACAAAATGTTATTAATGAATGGAAGTATATGTGGTTATTGTTTTTGTAGAAGTTCTTTGAAATTAGATAAAATATGCTAAAATAATTGAAAATAGGAAAGATAGCTTCTAAGATGGAATAATGCTCTCTTATTTGGACAGAGTTTTTGAAAGAAATTCTGTGTGACACCTGCTATATCTACCTGACATAGGTTAATATTACTTGAGTGTTGGGTTAATATATTTGAACCTTTTTTGAGTAAAATATCATTATCCTGCAATATAGTTAAAACTTTTTTGAGTTAATTGTCATTATCCTACAATTTATATAACAAGGATCCATTTACTAATGACAATCTGAATTATATTCATTAAAAGGAGGGAAATCTCAAAATTAGAACATTATTGATCAAATTTATATTGCTATTTCTAAGTAATTAACATTGATCACATTCTGGATCAAATAACATATCACAAATTATTTCCTAATGGTCCCAGAATGCAGATATAACCCATTTAATTGTTAACATAAAACCACTAACATTTTCTAAATTTCAAGCAGTAAGTGGTTTACATTGGCTTGGAAATTCAGACACTTTTAATTCTAAAATTCTTAATTATTAATTATTACATTGTCAATTATTTATTGGTCATACAAATGAAACTTAAAGAATTGATCTTTCCCAAAAGAAAGTAAGTGATGACCACTTATGAATGATTTTAGTTAATGCCTCCAGTACCTTAATTCAAATTCTATCTGTAGTATATTTAATATACTGTACACACATTGGAACAAAATAAATATTTTTTGAGCTAAGGTTAACCATTGTACTTCTGGTTTCCTCTCCAAAATGTAGAAAGCTGGGAGGAACTCCCACTCTTACAATGAAAAAGAGTTGAACTAACTTCAAATTCATGATTTTTTTAACTCATCAGAAATCAGTAAACTGACCCAAAATCTAAGGAGAGACATTGCCTACAGGAGAAGAGAAGGTGCTGAAACTCGCCTCCCTGAAGTAGATGCAATCACGCACCAGCAAGAAGCTGTTGAAACTGTGAAACCCTGGGGCGCTACAGAAGCTGGGGAGTGTTTGTACCCTCACCTGTTTTTTTCTCCATGAAACCTGCCAGGGGTTCACCAAAATAATCTGCAAGAGCCCTGAGCTGTGCCGACTGTGGTGCAGACCTGAAGAGGGGAAGTGTAGCCATACAGTGGGCACAGCTAACTCCTACTGATCCTTCCCCTCTAGCTCCACACAAAAACACAGTGTGTGCAAGAAAGAGTAACGCTGCTGGCTTGAGTTGGCAAACGCTAACTTCAGCTAAGAGACAGTAAGGAAGAGGGAGGGATAAAACTCCTTCCTGGGAATGAGCTAGAATTAAACACTGAGCCCAAAACTCCAGGCAGGAAGGAAAAGGAGAGCTAAGAAAGCCCCAGCAGCCAGGGACGTAGTGCATGCCTGAGACAAGAGTCTTAGACTGAAGAATGGAGACCATTTCCCCACACACCACCACCACGCCAGATGGTTAATTATGATGACAGCAGCATGCAGCTCGGAGGACAGGGCAGCATACAAAAATACTGTCTCAGACTCACAGCAGAAAGTGAAACCTAAATTCAAAATCAAGCACATTTTGCTCTGCTAAAGCACCAAACACCACAGACACAAGGTCTCTGTAAATCAGAATGCCGTGTTGCACTGAGGGAAAACATGTTCACAACAAATATCAAACACAACCCAACTCCTAAACTGGATTAATAAAATCTCTTGAACCAAAAGCACAGCAGAAGGAAAAGTTGTGACTGTTTTGGGACATAAAACTATTACCTGAGTGTCTACTGTTCTACATAACATCTCTGGTTTTCAATGAAAAATTGTAAGGCATTCAAGAGATAAAAAAGAAGAAGAAAACAAAAATGGAAATAATCTCAAGAGAAAGAGTAATCATGATAACCAGATTCAGATGTAAGACAAATGTTAGATCAGACTGTCTCACAGAAAATTTAAAATGGCCATGACTGATAAACTCAAAGCTCTAGTGGAATAGGAGGGTAACATGTGTGATCAGATGACTAATTTCACCGGAGGGATGGAAATTATTAAAGAATCAAAGGATGATTGTAGAAATTAAAAATACATAATGGAGATGAAGAAAGCCTTCAATGGGTTCATCAGCATAATCAACATAAACAAGGGGGAAAAATCAGTTGCACTTAATGATTATTCTGTGGGAATTCGCCAAGCTGAAACATAAAGAAGAATGTCCGTATAGGGAAGCAAAGCAGGGCCTCCAACAGCTGTGGAACTATTTCAAGTGTTCTCACATATAAGCAACTGCAATTGTAGGAACAGAAGAGAGAAAATGGGAGAAGAAATATTTGGAAAAATAACGACTGCAAATATTCAAATGTTCATGGTGAGTCCAGCTTCTACCTAAGTGTATGGGATTTTTTTCTATCCTGACCTTACAAACCTTACCCTGCAGGCCTCTCAGGGTAACGCGGCTCTCCCCACACCAGTCTAGATGTACAACCAACACGCAAAGGTCTCTGAAAGGAGTTGCAGTCAGAACTCCCTGAAGCCCCTCTGTCTGGCCATGCTTTTATGTATATCTGCTTTCCCAGCCAAGGCACCTCTATTTGAGGGTCTTTTCTAGGAAACTTGAAGATACTTTTCTCCACTATGACATAGTACCCAGTACTTTTTTGCACTTGTGGCTCATCCCTCTTTTCTCCCACTTTCTGCCTGGAGCCAGAAAACTTCAGGATTCATATTTTTCAGAGCTCCCTCAACAGTGACAAGAACCCCATGTCTGGGCTTATCCACCCAACCCTCAACTAACATACTATTCCACTGGGGAAAATGAAACAAGGTATTCTATAGGAGTAAATGATTTAAAGCTTAGTTGCTATTTCTATTTTGTCTTGCTTTAAGCAACTACTCTAACATCTGGAAAGTTGGCAATGTCTCCAGTTCTTCTGAACCCCAGATAAATATGAGACATGAATATGTGGATTCAGGGGGCAAGATGGTGGAGAAGTAAGGAACTCTGTACTTGCACTCCCGCCCATACATCACACGGAAAAGATCTGAAGACATTTGAAACCTTACAAAACCTGAAAGATTGGGAGAAAAAGGACGCAGAATCCACTGAGAAAGACTTCTAACGTGAGTGCGAACCGGGGAAGATAAAATCGGGCTGGGATCGGAGACTCCAGGGTGGGAGGCGATCCCCCTCTACCCTTTACGGGGAGTATGAGGGGAAAAAGAGAGAGTCCGAGACAGAAAAACCTCAGCTGGAGGGGGAAAAACCTCTGCTGGGGGCACAGAAAAACCGTACTGGCCAAATACCTGCATGTCAGGTCCCCTCGCGCCAACTGGTCCCGGGAGGGCTGATCACACAAACTGCTTCTTTGTGCTGGCTCCTGGAGGCTGGACTTCAGAGTGGTGGCGCGCCTGCCGCCATTGTAGCTCCCGGGCGGCTGGGGCCCTGAAAGAGCCACACAGACACTGGGCGTCCGCAGTCCTGGCGGGCTGGAACTCTAGAGGGAAGGCAAAGAGCTAAAAACTGGGAAATTTGCCTGTGAGTTAGTGTTCTGGGTGACGAGCCATAGAGGGACCTGATTTTCCTCACTCTAGCGGGCTCAGCGCACCCGGCAGGCAAGCCCCCGCCCATGCGCACCACCTGACCCAGAGAAGGAAGCGGCAATTCTGACTCCGCCCCCAGAGCTCGGCAGGGGGCCTGGAATTGCCCCGAGGACATTGCCTGGGAAGCTGTGTCTAAGGCAATTTCAGCGGAGCGCTCAGACTGGGATTTGGAGACTGGGACCAGCCTGGGTTGAAGAGTGCAACCAACTTTGGCTGCGCCCCTAGTACCAAGAGTTTACAAGCCCAAAAGCGAGGTGCAGCACTTGGTTCAAGAAGGGACTGGAGCACCTCCACTCCCCTCCCCACAACCTCCAAGGCAGAAGTCCCACCCGAGGCATTGGATCACGCCACGCCCATCCCTGCCTGAGAGCTGCCCTCCTCCATTTTTTTTTTTTCTTTGTTTGTTCTTCTTTCTCCTTTCTCTCTTTTTTCCCCAGAACACTGACCTGATTGACTCTGGTCGCCAGCTTCCTTAAACAATCACAACGAGTCCATTCTGCAGATGTAAATTCTACACGTACCGACAACTTCATCTCTTTCTCTCAGGAGTAATTAGACTATATAGTTTCTCTGGATAATACCAGCATCCTTCTCTCACCTATCCAACCATATTCTACCCTTTGCCTCTTTGAAAAAAGCTTCTTATCCCTTCTGCCTGTTCATTCTATTTCCAATTTTGCCTCATCCCCACCCTGTCTTCTCTCTCTTTCTCTATGCTCTTCAACCAGCACTGCATACACACGGCTATTTAACTGAAGCTGGGAAATCTAGTTATATGCTTTAAACCGTTCTTTGTCCATCGGTTTTCTTCTTTTCCATTTCTTTTCTCCTTTTTGGCCCTTTTATGTATTTTATACTCCCTATTATTTGCCCTCCCTCCTCCGTCTTTTCTCTTAACTTTTTCGTTTTCCCTCTCGCTTTGCATGTTAGTTGAATTAGACTGTGCGTTTGTGTGCTCCTGCTCCCTGTGTGTTTGTCTGTCTGTTTTCTTTTCCAGGGCGACCTCAAGAAACAAGCCAGAGCACACAAGGTGGAGAGTCCCAAATATCACTACGAATAGGAAAATAAAATAACCAAGGTCCCAACAAGAGAGACCAAGAGATACCATTCAAAAAACACTCTCTGAAAGGATAGACCCTGGACAGTCAAAGAGTCTTCTTGGATATAGCAGCGCTCATAGATACAGAGAGCATAACAGGTCTTTAAAACCAACAAGAGCCGGAAAGCTAACTAAAATGACGAAACGAAAGAGCTCTCCTCCAAAGAAACTCCAAGAAGAAATGACAGCTAATGAACTGCTCAAAACAGATATCAGCAGCATCACTGAACAAGATTTTAGAATAATAATGGTAAAATTAATAGCTGGGCTTGAAAAAAACATAGGGGACATCAAAGAAACTATGGCTACAGACAGAATGGAAAATAAAAATAGGCATGAAGAATTAAAAAATGCGATAAATGAGATACATAATAAATTAGAGGCCTCCAATGCACGGATTGAAGAGGCAGAAAGGAGAATAAGTGATTTAGAAGACACCATTATAGAAAAACAAGAAGCTGACAAAAAAAGAGACAAACTGATCCAGGAACAGGAAAGAAGAATTCGAGAGCTCAGCGATACGGTCAAACGCAACAATATCCGTATCATAGGAATCCCAGAAGAGGAAGAGAGAGGGAAAGGTGCTGAAGGAGTCCTGGAACAAATTATAGCAGAGAACTTCCCCGACCTGGGGAAGGAAGTAAATGTGGAAGTACAAGAGGCTCAGAGGACTCCCCTCAGACGTAACCTGAATCGATCTTCTGCACGACATATCATAGTGAAAATGGCCAAATACAAGGACAAAGAGAGAATTTTGAAAGCAGCTAGGGAGAAAAGGGCCCTAACATACAAAGGGAAACCTATCAGAGTGGTGACAGACCTATCTACTGAAACTTGGCAGGCTAGAAAGGAATGGCAGGAAATCTTCAATGTGATGAACAGTAAAAATATGCAGCCAAGAATCCTCTATCCAGCAAGCCTGTCATTCAAAATAGAAGGAGAGATAAAAACCTTTCCAAATAAACAGAAATTGAAAGAATTTGTCACCACGAAGCCAGCCCTACAAGAAATCCTGAGGGGGATGCTCTGAAGGAAAGGTTGCAAGGAACAAAGATACCAGAGACACCACCACAAACATGAACCCTACAAAAGATACAAAGACTCTAAACCCACATATTTCAATAATAACACTGAATGTAAATGGGCTGAATGCTCCAATCAAAAGACATAGGGTAGCAGAATGGATTAAAAAACAAAATCCATCAATATGCTGTCTACAAGAAACTCATTTTAGACGGGAAGATACCTTCAGATTAAAAGTAAGGGGATGGAGAAATATATATCATGCTACAGGAAATCAAAAGAAAGCCGGAGTAGCGATACTTATATCAGACAAACTGGACTTTAAATTAAAGACAATCACAAGAGATGAAGAAGGGCACTACATAATAATTACAGGGTCCATCCATCAGGAAGAACTAACAATCATAAATGTCTACGCACCGAATATGGGAGCACCTAAATATCTAAAACAATTAATCACAAACAGAAACAAGCTTATAGATAAGAATGTGCTAATAGCAGGGGACTTTAATACTCCGCTTACAGCAATGGATAGGTCAACCAGACAGAAAATCACTAAAGAAATAATGGACTTGAAAGACACATTGGACCAGATGGATCTGACGGATATATTTAGAACTTTACATCCTGAGGCCAGGGAATTTACTTTCTTCTCAAGTGCGCATGGCACATTCTCCAAGATAGATCACATACTGGGACATAAAGCAGCCCTCAATAAATATAAAAGAATAGAGATCATACCATGCACACTGTCAGATCACAATGCTTTGAAACTTGAAATCAATTACAGGAAGAAGTCTGGAAAACCGCCAAAAACATGGAGGTTAAAGAACACCCTTCTAAAGAATGAATGGGCCAATCAGGCAATTAGAGAGGAAATTAAAAAATATATGGAAACAAATGAAAATGAAAACACAACAATTCAAAATCTATGGGATGCGGCCAAGGCAGTCCTAAGAGGAAAGTACATTGCTCTCCAGGCCTATTTCAAGAGATTAGAAAAAGCACAAGTCCAAAATCTAACAGCTCACCTAAAGGAGCTAGAGGCAGAGCAACAAGAACGCCCTAAACCCAGTAGAAGAAGAGAAATAGTAAAAATTAGAGCAGAAATAAACAACATAGAGACCAAAGAAACAATTGAACAGATCAATGAAACCAAGAGTTGGTTTTTTGAAAAAGTAAACAAAATTGACAAACCTCTAGCCAGGCTTATCAAAAAGAAAAGAGAGAGCACCCAAATAGACAAAATTATGAATGAAAATGGACTTATTACAACCAACCCCTCAGAAATACAAGCAATTATCAGGGAATACTATGAAAAATTATATGCCAACAAATTGGACAACTTAGAAGAAATGGACAAATTCCTAAACACACACTCACTACCAAAATTCACACGGGAAGAAATAGAAAACCTGAACAGACCCATAACGAGTGAAGAAATCGAATCAGTGATCAAAAATCTCCCAACAAATAAGAGCCCTGGACCTGATGGTTTCCCTGGGGAATTCTACCAGACATTTAAAACAGAATTAATCCCAATTCTTCTCAAGCTATTCCAAAAAATAGAAGTCGAAGGAAAACTCCCGGACTCATTTTATGAAGCCAGCATCACTCTGATTCCCAAGCCAGACAGAGATCCAGCAAAAAAAGAGAACTATAGGCCAATATCCTTGATGAATACGGATGCAAAAATTCTCAACAAGATCCTTGCAAATCGAATCCAGCAGCATATCAAAAGAATCATCCACCAAGATCAAGTGGGATTCATTCCTGGGTTACAGGGCTGGTTCAACATTCGCAAATCAATCAATGTGATCCATCATATCAATAAAAGAAAAGATAAAAACCATATGATCCTGTCAATAGATGCAGAAAAAGCATTTGACAAAATACAGCATCCCTTCTTAATAAAGACTCTCGAGAAAGTTGGGATAGAAGGAACCTACTTAAACATCATCAAAGCCATCTATGAGAAGCCTTCAGCTAACATCATCCTCAACGGGGAAAAACTGAGAGCTTTCCCCCTGAGATCAGGAACACGACAGGGATGTCCACTCTCACCACTGTTGTTTAACATAGTGCTGGAAGTCCTAGCATCAGCCATCAGACAACAAAAGGAAATCAAAGGCATCAGAATTGGCAAAGAGGAAGTCAAACTTTCACTCTTCGCAGATGACATGATACTCTACATAGAAAACCCGACAGACTCCACCAGAAGCCTACTAGAACTGATCCAAGAATTCAGCCAAGTTGCAGGGTACAAAATCAACGTACAGAAATCGGTTGCATTTTTATACACCAATAATGAAGCAACAGAAAGAGAAATCAAGAAACTGATCCCATTCACAATTGCACAAAAAACCATAAAATACCTCGGAATAAACCTAACCAAGGATACAAGAGATCTGTATGATGAAAACTATAGAAAACTTATGAAGGAAATTGAAGAAGACACAAAGAAATGGAAAAACATTCCATGCTCATGGATAGGAAGAATAAATATAGTTAAGATGTCATTACTACCTAAAGCACTCTACACATTCAATGCAATTCCAATCAAAATTGCACCAGCATACTTCTCAAAACTAGAACAAACTATCCAAAAATTTGTATGGAACCACAAAAGACCCCGAATAGCCAAAGTAATACTGAAAAATAAAACCAAAACGGGAGGTATCACCATCCCAGACTTCAGCCTCTACTACAAAGCTGTCATCCTCAAGACAGTATGGTATTGGCACAAAAACAGACACATAGACCAATGGAACAGAATTGAGAACTCAGAAGTGGACCCAAAAGTATACAGCCAACTGATCTTTGACAAAGCAGGAAAGAATATCCAATGGAAAAAAGACAGCCTTTTTAACAGATGGTGTTGGGAGAACTGGACAGCAACATGCAGAAGAATGAAACTAGATCATTTTCTCACACCATGCACAAAAATCAACTCAAAATGGATAAAGGACCTGAACGTGAGACAGGAAACTATCAACACCCTAGAGGAGAAAGCAGGAAACAACCTCCTTGACCTCCACCGCAGCAACTTCTTACTTGACACATCCCCAAAAGCAAGGGAATCAAGAGCAAAAATAAACTGTTGGGACCTCATCAAGATTAAAAGCTTCTGCACAGCCAAGGAAACAACCCAGAAAATTAATAGGCAACCAACGGAATGGGAAAAGATAGTTGCAAATGACATATCAGATAAAGGGTTAATATCCAGAATCTATAAGGAACTCACCAAACTACACGCCCGAAAAACAAACAACCCAGTGAAGAAATGGGCAGAAGACATGAACAGACACTTCTCCAAAGAGGACATCCAGATGGCCAACAGACACATGAAACGATGCTCAGCATCCCTCCTCATCAGGGAAATACAAATCAAAACCACACTGAGATACCACCTCACGCCAGTCAGAGTGGCTAAAATGAGCAAATCAGAGAACTCTAGATGCTGGCGAGGATGTGGAGAAACGGGCACCCTCCTACACTGTTGGTGGGAATGTAAACTGGTACAGCCCCTCTGGAAAACAGTGTGGAGGTTCCTCAGGAAACTAACAATAGAACTCCCTTATGACCCAGCAATAGCACTGCTAGGAATTTACCCAAGGGATACAGAAATGCTGAGGCATAGGAGCACATGTACCCCAATGTTCATAGCAGCACTCTCCACAATAGCTAAAACATGGAAAGAGCCTAAGTGTCCATCAACAGATGAATGGATCAAGAAGATGTGGTTTATCTATACCATGGAATACTACATGGCAATGAGAAACAATGAAATCTGGCCATGTGTAGCCACATGGATGGACCTTGAGGGTGTTATGCTGAACGAAATAAGCAAGGCAGAGAAGAACAAATATCATATGTTTGCACGTATAAGAGGATTAGGAGGAACTTAACGGAGGAACAAGGGGGAGAAGAAGGGGGGAAATGGTGGGGGAAGGGAGAGAGGCAAACCATGAGAGACTCTTGAAAGCTGACAAAAACTGAGGACTGATGCATGTGCAGGGGAGGGGGGATGGGCATGGAGGAGGACACTTGTGGGGATGAGCACTGAGTGTTATGTGGAAACTAATTTGACAATAAACTATTTGTAAAAATAAATAAATAAATAAATAAATAAATAAATAAAAGTAAAAAAAAAAAGAAAATGTAGATTCTTGAAGCGGAAAAAAAAAAAAAGAACCACCAAGAAAATAAATACAAAGAAGTAAACAAATAATATGCTCAGACTGAAGCATATTATACTGAAATTCCTAAAAACAAAAGAAAAAAAAATGGTGGCATTAAGATTCAAAAAAATATTATAATAAGGAGAAATAAAGATAAAACTTATTGTAGATATCTCGGCAAAAGTCATGTAAGCCAGAAACAAAGGGGTAACATCTTAAAAGTTCTTAAAGAAAAAAAAAGTCCACTTGCAATAACACACCCAGTGACACTGTATTACAAAAAGGAAGAAAAAATAAAGAAGTTCCCAAACAAACACCCAGAGAATGCAAGTCAACACGTCTACTACAATCGATATTAAGGAAAACTCTTTGGGTAGAGATAATATGATACCAGACTGAAACTTCATTGGGTTTACAAAATAAAAGGAGTAAATGTTGCTGAAAATAAACTAAAGGAAGGCAAAATGAAATCAAATATCCTCATATTTACCTTCTGAAAGAAAACTGCTTAAAATAAATGTACGGGAAATGTATATGGGTATGTATAGTAACAGTATATGTATTATATATATATTTATAACATACACAAAATTAGAGACCATAAAAAC
This sequence comes from Hyaena hyaena, assembly GCF_003009895.1. Lineage (NCBI taxonomy): Eukaryota > Metazoa > Chordata > Mammalia > Carnivora > Hyaenidae > Hyaena > Hyaena hyaena. Next base: position 606,970 of record NW_024081651.1, read on the forward strand.
AACAGCATTAAGGATGAGGGGAGTTATCTGGAATATAATGTGCTAAAGTTACTAGTCTCTATGTAAAATGGGACAATATTATTTGCATTTGGAGCTTGGTAACCTAAAGATGTATATTTTAAAACTGAGGCAATCACTAAAAATATTTATTAAAAGAAGTAAAAATAGTAAATCAAGATTGAAGATTTAGAAATCATAAAAATGTTTAACACAGTAAAGACTGAAAAGAAACAAAACAATAGAAAACATCTATAAGGAGAGTAAATTTTAATATAAACTTGTAAACAGTCACTTTAAATATAAATGAAAAGACAGAGCCAGTCAAATAGAGATCAAGCCATCTGTTGGGTTCTGCACTGAGTGTGGAGCCTGCTTAATATTTCTCTCTCTCCCTCTGCCCCTTTCCCCAACTTTCTCTCTCTCTCTCTCTCTTTCTCTCTCTCTCTAAAATAAGAAGAAAAAAAAAAAGAAAAATATACAGGGTAAAAAATGGTAAGCTAAAATACATCCATAATCACAGCTAAAAAAATTAACACCTCTCATTAATATGTATAACAATATACGGTAAATTAATACAAATACAGAAGACTATCCACCAACTAGATCTAATAAACATTTATAGGACGCTGTACTTAAAAGGCAGAGCACATATCCTTTTTCAAGTACATAAGAGTATTTCCCCAAAACAGACAATATTTTGGGCCATAAAACAAACCATAAAACTTGAGAGAACAGCAATCATACAAAATATCTTCTCAGACCTCAATGGTATTAATCTAGAAATCAATAAAAGATAGCTAAGATTCCCAAATATATGTAAACTAAGCACCCCATTTCTACATATCCCTGCTATCAAATGAGATTTCTCAAGGGAAATTTAAAACAAATATATGTAAATGAATGAGAATGAAATAAATATATAATTATAGGATGCGTTTGAAACAGTGCTCAGAAAGATATTTACAGCACTAAATAATTATTTAAGGGAAACAGAAAGTGGAACTCTCTCTTGGTGGCACAACTATGTAGTATGAAGATTTTCACAATTAGGGTACAAAATACTGATGCATCTGCATGCCTCCATGCTTCTCAGATCTCCTTATCCCCAAACTTCCCTTTTTTCTTCTTTTTTTTCCCTTCCAATTGTATGATTAACTAGCTAAACTATCTGGCACCAGAAGAGTTCTACTCTGGACCATTTCTTTTTTCACACACTGTGTAACTGGAAAAAGTGCTGGAAAGAATATTCCTTTCAGAGACAGAAGTGTGTCCTCAACTTGGATGCACATACTTCTGTGAATTCAATTTGACACTTTTTCTCTTACATAAGTTGGTCTTAAAATGACCCCTCTTGTGACCATGAATAAAAACTTATGGAGAAGCACAAGTGAAACACTGATAAGCAATGTGGAAATCTGGGCATTGGTTCGAGCAGTTTATTTTTTTACCTCTGGATATATTCATGTCTAATTCTGAGATCACTATAATATCACTTCACACATCATGATGTATTATTGCTTCTGGTCCTATTCAACGTTAGACTTCATATGTATAACACAACCTCACTCATTAAGAACATGGTCACATGATGTCTCATGGTCAAATGCCACATATTTCTTTCAAATGATCTACAATTCTCTGTTACAAATATTTTGTCCTCTCTTCAGAAATCTAGGGTTCTATGTTATAAAACTTGCATTGGAGCTCACCATAAGCTATGCATAGCATTTTTCCCCATAAAAGATACTTCAATATATATTCTCTAGTGATATTCTTGCCCAACTCAAAGTTAATTGCCTACTGTGTCATGGGTTAAATGTATCAAAGTCATATTACTAAGTGTGGAATAAACAATCAAGACCCCAAAGAGCCTTATCTAGCACTGTATTTCCTTCTAGGTGGTAGAAATTGCAAGACACAATAATATACTCTTTACTTAGGGGCAGATACCTAGGAATGCTCCAGATCAAGACTCCAAGTCTTCATAGAGTTATGTAACTTCTAGACAGTATGTAAAACTTCCAGTATACTAGCCACTCTTGTTTATGTGGTATGATTAATGTGATATCACTAAAACAGTAGACTAATATGACGCTTTTTGTAATGTCCAAAAAGTCAAATTTCCTTTAGCTGATATCATGGTGGTAGGATGGAGAGTTAACAGGCATAATCAAGGCTGTACTTTCTCTTTGCCATTTGAATGTAAACTACATTCTAGTCTTCCTTGAGAAGGATGAAAATAATTTATTCACCAACTATTGTGATTACCCCACACCACCTAAAACAAATTAAGAAGTCAAGACTGATGATGACACCACAAAATCACCAAAAAGACATGCAAAGATTTATTACTCATATTATGAAGCTTTCTAAGAATAGCAGTATTTTTTTAATTAGTTTAAAATCCCTTCTAAACTCTTCATGTTTTATTCTGATCTTTTTATTATGTCACCCTTGTTTTTTTTCTCATTAGAATGTTTACAAATAATGAGTTCTGAGTTTTGTCTCAGTGTTTCACACTGAATATGTATCATTATTAGAGGTTGATCGGAAGTCTTGTTTTTAGTTTTAATAATACAGTATAAAAATGACTTCTATTTGCTATCAATGATGGAATAACATTTTATTACATGAATGTAGGTTGCTTTCCATTCTCATATGCATAAATTCACAGATATTTATTTCAGCAAAATCATAATGTAGATACAAAAATGTGGACACCAAGTTTATAAGTTGTTATAAGTTCTTTTTTCACTAAATAAGTTCAAATCACTCAGGAAGAATATTTATTCACAATCTTTAACATTTTCACATGTTTTTTTTTACCATTTGTAAAACTTTTTGTGCGAATTAAACCTCTCTATTCTGTATACAGAATGTAAAGTGATATTTTAAAATTATATACATTATGAGTATTATAAAATATCCTCTCATGAACAACCCACCCAGCTTAAGAAGCATACGTAAATAATAAATGCAGAGCCCTCTGTGGGGTCCTTCTCTCTTGTATTAGCCCTTTTTAGTGCTTGAAATAGCCACTGTCCTAATGTCTGTATATCTCTCCCTAAATTCCATTTATAGTTCATCACAAATGGATATATCCCTAAACATACCTTGTATAATTTAGTACATTTAAAAAAATATAGTAACTGAATAATACAGTGTATTCTTCTGTGGCTTTCATTTTTTTCACTCTATGTTAGTTTGTCAGAATTATCCTTGCTTATGCATATAACTGTCATCTCTTTTCACAGCTGGTTGGTATGGTATAAATATTCCCGAAGTGTCCATACTTTGTTGACTGATGAGCATCTGAGTTCCTTACAGTACTGTAATTATATAAATTATTTCCATGGCTTTATTTTATAGGTTTCTTGTAACAAATATACAAGGATTTATTTAGTGTATAGGCCAGAGAGGTAGATCTTAGGATAATGGAGTAAGCACAGGCTCTTTGTACAAGATAATGCCAACTGCTTTCTAATGAGATGTGTCAATTGTGATGTATGTGTCTGGTGTCACATCACCAGAATGCAACAATTCCCTCTGATATATCCTTTAGTTAATACTTGCTGTTTCCATGGCTTAATATTTATAAGTAAATAATTTTCCTAATTACTAATAAAATTGAGCATCTTTTAGTATGTATATTGTCATTTGTGCTTCCTCTTTATAAAGTTTTTTTCTGGCTTGTGTTTAAATCTCTCTTTAGTGTGCTGAGAAGGCGCTGTGTGCTATGAATGATGCAAAGGCCCTGAACTTACGTTCTGTAACAAGTCAATTAGTAACTAAATAAGACAATATCAAGCATTTACAAACATTTTACAGATAATTGTAATAAATTAATAAGGATGATTATAGGCTCTACTTATTAGTATGGAGACATATAGGAAAAAATGATTTTGAGGACTGAGTAGAGCATCAATAATTCTCCATGGTTAGTTTTTTAATTTTTATTTTTTTAAAGGAATGCAAAAGTATCGACCACTGTTTACCAGTATTTACAGTAAAGTAAACAATATACAGTTGGATAACATTCTGATTACTACAAAGTTACTATTTTTCCTGGTTTCTGCTGAACCAGCAACTCAAATACTGACAAGATTGAGCCTCCAGGTAAGGAATGAGCTGGGGTAAAGAAAAGACATGAAGGTCAAGAATTTAGATCCCAGATCTGTTCACTCATTTATTCCAAAAGGTCCTAAACTGCCAAGATCTCTAACATCTGATTATGATTAGGTTTCCACAAGTGAAGTCTTAGACATTTCAACAAATCAGGACCTTTTGATCAATACCACACAGGGAGTTCAACTTCTTAAAAGAAAATGGTTCACTAGAAGGAAACTTTAAATTTTCCTTATAACAAAAATTGTAAGGTTTGCTTACTAATTAAAACACATCCAGACTTATCTAGTTTTCTCATTTGGGTGCAGTGGCTGTTAGTAGTGATAACATTTTTCTTTCACAGTTCTTGCAAATAAACATGCATTTATGTGACTGTAGATATGGATATGGATTCTGAAATGACTGCTTTTAACCTGTCCAATTTAAATTGTCCAATTAATTACAAAATTTGAAAGGCTAAGGCTTCAGGTAAAATTTCAATTTAACTTTAAATGATTTATTTTGTAGGTTGCGGAAACTGATGGTACCCCAGAAACATGGGCTTATCCATGGCTATGAAATGATGTTTTGTTTTGGTGAATGTAAAAAAAAAGGTTGGGGGGCTTCTGGGTGGCACAGTTCATTAGGCATCTGACTCTTGATTTCCACTTAGGTCCCAATCTCACTATTCATGGGTTTAAGCCCCACATAGGGCTCTGTGCTGTCAGTACAGAGCCTGCTTGGGATTTTCTCTCTCTCTGTCTCCCTCTGCCCTCTCCTCTCTTATGTGTTCTATAAACAAACAAACAAACAAATAAGCACACTCTTTAAGTAAGTAAACAAACAAACAAATAAATAGAAAACCATTTAAGTATATATTTTTAGCATACACACACTCAAAAACACAAATAAACAAAAAACTCAGAACAGTCCTTACGCGTAGAGGAATTAACACAAATTCTTTTAAAAAATATTTAATGTTAGTTTATTTTTGATAGGGAAAGAGAGAGTTGAGTGAGTGAGCAGGGAAGGGGCAGAGAGAAGAAGACAGAATCGGAAGCAGGTTCCAAGCTCTGAGCTATCAGCAAAGCCAAGAGACCAATGCAGGGCTCGAACTCATGGACCTTTAGATCATGACCTGAGCCACCCCAGGCATCCCAAAACACAAATTCTTATTGAGTATTGACTTGAAGATTTCTCATCACATTTATAAAAGGTGTTCTCTAATGCAGTAAAATAATAAACCATGATCTCATATATTCTTTTTGATAAAGGAACCAACTAGAGAAAGCTTTTATTTGTTTAAAGTGCTATAGATGCCAAAAACCTCAACAACTCTCCCAACAGTACTTCAAAACAAACACATTAAACTTGATTTTCATTAGAAATGTTCTTTATTCACCCCAATAAGCAACAAACCAAGACCCAGATTATATATGTGTATACACACACACACACACACACACACACACACACACATATGTGAGCTTCACCTTCTCGACCTAATGCCTATGTGAGCTTCATCTTCTGGACAAAAATGCCAAGTCAGTCTCTCTTAATAAAAAGCAATTACAATTTGAGGACACAATTTGCCTCTTTTGCCAGCACCAAGCCTGCCACATCTGAATCTTTCCATTCCATGAGAAATATGAATTCTCCACTGCTGTCTGTGGCCCCAATTACTTGTTCAGGATTAAGACTTCTAGCAAAGCCTTTTGGTTTATCAGCAGCATCTCTTCTTTGATTTGTTATCACCTGATTCAACATCAGGTAAGGATTGTCTTTTTTTAAAATTTTTAATGTTTTATTTATTTCAGAGAGAGAGAGAGAGGAGAGAGAGAGAGAGGGAGAGGGAGAGAGAGAGAGCATGAGCAGGGGAGGGTTAGAGAGAGAGAGAGATACAGAATTTGAAGCAGGCTCCAGGCTCCGAGCTGGCTGTCAGCACAGAGCCTGACGTGGGGCTGAAACCCCTGAACCGCAAGACCATGACCTGAGCCGAAGTCGTACATTCAACCGACTGAGCCACCCAGGCGCCCCAAGGATTGTCTTTTTATACCATCTTTCTCTTTACCAGCTTTCTGAGAATTAAATAATGCTTCAATTAGCTCTGGACAATCTAAATTTTCTTCAAGTTCCAAGTATTGTCAGCATCTGTAAATCCCTTCCACTTGAGGAAATACTCCATCTTCCCATTCACTACCCGTCAGACCAGGACTTTTTCTACCACAAAATCTCCAGGGTCTGCCTCTTCTGTATTTTTACTCTTTCCATTCTATTTCTTTCCCATGTTTTGCAATGTAGTTTTATGGGAGGCCATTTTTTATTGCAGATTTGAAGAGCTATTATTCACCCCCTCTGAGCTGCTCCAGGTCCTGGATCTGCAATGTGTCTGGCCCTGTGCTCCTCAAGCTTCAGCCACCTCTCTCCATGGATTAGTTAAAATATAAGATCTCATCACCGGTGCTAGAATGGTTGTTTTTGTGTTTTTGTTTTTTATTCTTCCTCAAACAAAAATGATGCTTCCTGTTTCAATGTGTAGTAAGAGCAAATATACTTAGATTCTGCTTACTCTTTTCATTTATTTAGTATCCAAATAGCTTTCTTTAATACACGTCCGAATATTAAGTTGAATATTTCAATTACCTATATCTAATAATGTTACATATTCCATTGTATATGGTAGTATTAGACCAACACAGGTGGTTTATTCTTCAAGAAATTCATGACCAAGTTTTATGATAGTGTAAGTAGATAAAATATAGCCTCATTTTTTTCATATAGGTAGAATATATGGAAAATTGCAATACCTAGCATGCATTGCAGCAAGGTCCCTTCCTTCTTGTATTCTGGTTTCTGCAATGTCACAGTGGTATCTGTGCCTCAGAACTTGTGATTTTCAGAAGTAAATGCTAAAGTGGGAATTTGGCATAGAGAATATTATGGGGAAGAAAGAGTGTTGGACAAAGAAAAAACTGAACTGCAACCCAGGCTTAACAAAGCCTTAATCAGTCATATGGAAGACATATGCAGATATTTAGCTCATCAAGAAATTCCACATTGGGCCCAAAACAGAGCGACCTTTGTGCCCCATCTCAATGAGTCACTAGATGTGAGCTGATCAGGTTAGCATAACCTTTATATATGAGTCTCCACAGACAAGGTATATATCTTGATGGACCTGAAAGCTAAAGGCTGTCTGGTTCAATGGGGGTAATAAGTTCTTTAAAAGAGAATCTTGGCAGTGTATTTCCATGACCATAACAATTTGTTGCTACAGGGGGGTATTCTGGGTGAAAAATTCTGCTTCAAGAATCAGTCAGTGTATGAGGACAGAATAGAATCTCAAGATAAGGGCAAAATCATAATTATGTAATGTCATTTTAGTCAACTGAAAGGATACTTCCCAGTTGCTCTTGCAGTAAATAATAATTTCATGTATAGAATGTTATTGTCACAGTCCATTTTTTTCTCCTATAATTTCTTTAGATTTTGCTTCACTATTCACTTTTATTTAATTGTGAATAGGTATAATGCCAATCTGATGTTTATTTTGGCAAACTTAATAGTAACATGCTTTGATACTTTTATTTTGTTTTGCAATGACGATATGAAGAAATAAGTTTTTATTAATTGTTCTAGTTCTTGAAGAGTCATTTTGATATGAAGACTCCAGTTTGTCTTCCATCAACTAAATGACTTTCTGAATTCCTTGATTTTATGTTTATTCCCTTCACTTGGTTTAGTAGGTATTTCAACTGTCTTTATTTTATATATTTTGGATATCTTCAAACTCTCCTTCATATCATTTTAGAAAAACACATTGAATTGAGGTAGTCTCAGTGATTAAAAATCATAGTGTAGAAATAAAATGATCCAAATCAGAAAGTGTTAGAACTTCTAAACTGAGCATGTTATCACTGATTGCTTTCTCATCTAGAGCATTAACTGATTAAATTTAACGACAGGACTGAATTCCATCCCCTTATCAAACCTTCAACAGAATTTTATGCCCAGCTAAAAATATCACTCAAAATTGAAAGCAAATATATTCTCTCTCTCTCTCTCTCTCTCTCTCACACACACACACACACCCCTAAGAGACCCAGTAGAGCAACACTACCAAAATACTATAGGAAATTCTTCAGGTTTAATAAAAATAATTTCATATGACCTGAGGGAGGTATAAAGCAAGTGAGATCTGCAAAAAGGTAAATAAATGAGCAAATATAAAATAGGTAAATATGTTTTATGTTTAAAGCAATAAATCTCAAATTTTAACACACAGCTTTAACACCATATATAAGAAATCATCCACACTGCAACATTGCTAGAGATGACAGAATATAAACATAATATTATTATAAGTAATGGGCCCATTCCAATTGTGAAATTTATATATCTAAAACCAAATGGATGATTCTAATTATTAGTCTATCAATTATACCACAAGGTAAAGAAATTTAGTTGAGGTAAATCAACCTTATGGAGAGTTGGTATGTTCTATTGTTTTGTTTTGTTTTGTTATTTAAACATGTTTATTTATTTATTTTGAGAGAGAGAGAGTTTGAGAGACAGAATGAGTGGAGGAGGAGCAGAGAGATGGGGAGAGAGAGAATCCAGAGCAGGCTCCTCACTATCTGTGCTGAGCCAGAACTATGCTGGGCTCAAACCTATGATCTGTGAGATCATGACCTGATCCAAAAATCAAGAGTCCTGACCTATCCAGGAGCCTCGAGAGTTGCTATGTCTCTTTGGAGACAGCATAATTCTGCAAACCTGTTTATGGTCCATATGTTCTTTTATGTAAGACACAAGAAATAACTGAATAAAAGCATCCTGGAAATATTATTAATTGATGTTATTATTAGCATAGCATAAAACATTCATTTTCAATACTAAAATAGCTGCCTATAAGGAACAATATTCAGTTTTACAAGTTATACTTCACCATACTTATACTTATTATCCTTGTTTACTTTTTTGAAAATAGGATTCTACTTTCATTAAGATAGCATGTTTTACAATTTTTGTACCCGTAATTCTTTAAATGATGTCTAGGACACCAAATATATGGAATGCATATAGTTAAATATCATTAATCAATTTTGCTTCTGTAGATAGCAGTGAACACTAAAACTTGAACAGGTCTTTCATAATTTTCTTTCTTACAGTAAAGTCATTCTGGTATAGAGCCGCATAAGACCACTGTATTCAATAAAAAATGAAAAATAAAAACCCTAAAGTTACAACTGGTAGTATTTATTGACACTTTAATTTTTGAAGGAATTTTAAATATATTATCCAATTTAATTGTCCTATTAATACAGTCGTGTTATTAGTATTATTACTATTCTAATTCTGTTGATAAAATAATTGAGCACTAAAATATTAAGTAAATTCTGTTGGAGCTAGGACTTAGGTATAATCTTCCCATGCTTCCTCAAATGAAAGAAATTTACAGGGAACTTCAGGATCTCTGAAATTCTACTGTTATCTTTGTGCAATAATTTTCTAGAAGCACAAAAATACATAATTACTTAAAAATACAAATAAAACAACATTAAAGAAAATAGATATGCTATATTTTTGTATCACAGTATTAATTTTTTTCGAGACATAGAAAATAAAACATTTTACTTGAAAACATCAAAGTGCTTTCAAGAAAATGAATGTAGAAGTTCTTATGGTGTCTTCTGTGATCAGTGGTTCCTGTCAACTTTCAATAATGCTAAGCTGCAATACAGAACAGTGAGCCACTGACTGTAAAGTCATACCATCTTTTCTCCAAGGAAAGTTCATAACTTGCAGTACCTTTTGGGTTTGTCTGTAAGTAGAGATATCACATAAAATTTCAGTGGCAATATATGAGATAAAAATGAAAAGAGAAATAGTTTTGAAATTAACTTTAAAAATAGTTCCTGTCATGAATATTTTATGGAAAGCAGTTCCACCAATTAGCTCTTAGGTGTGCAGAGACCTGATAGCTGGATGTTGCCTGAGGCACATATGACATTAGAAAAATAAATCAGCTCTGAAGAATTCAGAGGACAGGTTCAAACATGAACATAGATTAAGTCACACAAAAATGAAAGGACTGAAGTATGGAGTTCTTTAAAAATTTGCAATGAGATTGTAAACTCAATTCTCAGTTGCTCAGTCTGTGTAATTGCTTGGATATACGCATATGAGAAGACTTAGAGCCAGATGTTGATCTTTTATTCTCACCCTATGGATTCTGTCCTTTCTTTGAATTTATTACTGGTTCCTTCAAAGTAAATGCTCACTGGGGTTTAGATGAGAGATGAAAACCAGGCACATAATGATGTTCGTGACTCTTGGTATCTGAGGATTTGGCAAATGACTGTTTCCTATTTGAATCTTCTTTCTTAGTAGCTCTCTTTGACTTTTGTACAAATAACTAGAGAATTGATGTTAAGTTAATCCAATGAAGTATTCTATTATCATGTAAATATTTCAGATGTTTTATAGAACTTGCATCATGTTTTAAAAATTGCAAACCTAATGTTATCTAGGACATCTATTCTCTTTTTTTTTCCCCCTCATCATTGCATTGAAAATGGAAGAGTTAGCCATTAAATATTTCTATTTTATGTGAAACTTGTTTTGGTGTGTTAGAATTTCTATTCTCTGAAAATATATAATTAATTCAGCTTTATTTTCATTGATACTTTTTTATGTGAATACAAATTATCATTTAATATTCTTGTTAATTTACACACTGCTAACCCAGTTGCATCATGTTATCCAACTTCAAGGAATATCATTCATCTATGATTTAACTTGAATAGCATTCTAAAGTGCAACCACAAAAATTGTCTTTTTTCTGAATATTATTGGAAAGGGATATTGTAACACAATGGGGAAAGACTATTAAAAAGATGAAATCTACCATATGTATTTTTTATATTCACTTGTTTACTCAGTAATTATCTACAAAACTCTAACATGTACCATTTAGGACATTAAGAGCTAGAGATACACAGAGAAAACCAGACACTGTTCCTTCTCAGAAAACTTGAAGTATAATGGGAGAAGGCATTAATACAATAATCATATAAATATATGACTTCATACTCTGATAAATGCTGAAGAGGAGAATCAGACAAATGTGAGATAGTATGATGTAAATTAATGCAATCTGATAAATAAAGCAAAGTTTTTCTTTTAACAAAATGGCACTAGAGCTGAAAATCACCCATGTTAATTAAGAGAGATATTCATATGAGGTTGATTTCCACATACTTTGTACAGCTGTCTTATGCAGTAATGGGTTGGAAATGCTAAAAAATAAAAAAAAATTACATGAATAGAAGTTGGAAAACAGTGAAACTAATGAGCAGAAATATTCTAAAAGCAGGTAAGAGTCTAGCTGAGTAATGCATAGATAATGTATTAAAATTTTGGATCTTTACCTGAAGAGCAATGGGAACCAATTAAATGTTTTAAGTAGAGGTTTGAACAAACTTTAGAAAGACCAGTCTTTCTAGATTCTTCACCAAACTCTTGCTAAGTATTCTTTTTTAATCAGATGACAATGTTCTTTTTTTTAAATGACAATTTGCTTCATTTGCTTTTATTCATCGTAAATAAATAGTTTCTGCTATGGTTATTCCTTATTGTTAAAACCAATTAAACTTTTCATGTTCTTCATAATGGGAGTCACAACTAGCTGTGAGTAGTAGGGCACACTTCTTATTTCTTTTAAATGTTTTAATCTATTTGGGCTTCCTCCCATTGGTCCGGTCTAATGCTCTTTTCCTAAACATCTCTATTTTTCTCCACAAATCTATTTGTCCATTCCATTCCCCAATGGCCAAAATTAGTTTTCCTCTTATAAGCAAATATACTTATTTATTGAAATGTTATTATAGCTAGCAGTTGCCGACTCAACAACCTTATGTTTTAACAGTAACCTTCAACCAGGTCAATTTCTAAATGTGTAACTCACAACATTGAAGGAGACTTTTAAAATGACTTATAATCCCTTCCTACTTCCTAGCCTACATGCAAGTCTAATACAGTATATTAGGGAAAAATATCTCTTACCCTTTCCGCATTTTCATTATTACCCAGGGGTAATAAGAAATAGTATTGACTGGAATATATTCTTTATGTGAATAGTGTGGATTCAGAAAAAGTAGTTAAAGAATATATTCTTAAAACAAAATAATTCACTTGGCAAGAATTTTAGTTATCTATATTTTAAGAAATAAAAAAGTTAGTATTACCATATAAAAAATTAACCCATAATGTATCAAAGACCTAAATACAAAGCCTATAAAGAACTGAACTCTTAGGAAAAACATATGATAAAAGCCTCACAGCACTGGTTTGACAATGATTTACTGGTTATGACACAAAAGACACTTTTTGTTTTGTCACGTTTGTGACCAAAGAAAAAATCGACAAAAATGGGCTTCATGAAAATTTAAAAAATTTGTGCATCAAAAGCCACTATCCACATAGTAAAAAAGCAATCTAGAGAAAGAGAGAAAATATTTGCTAATCTTATATTTGATAAAGGATTAATATCCAGAACATAGAGAACTCAAAAAACTAAAATACAACAAAAACAATCCAATAAAAAATGATCAAAAGACCTGAACAGACATGTTTCCTTAGAAGGTATGCAAATGGTCAATAAGCACATGGTTATTCAGCAACACTAATAATCAGAGAAATGCAAATCAGAACTACAATAAGATACCACCTTATATTCATCAGGATTCCTTCTATCAAGAAAATTTGAGGACAGGCGAGAGAGGGCAAGATGGCGGAGAAGTAAGGAGCTCCGTACTTGCACTCGCGCCCATACATCACACAGAAAAGATCTGAAGACATTGGAAACCTTACAAAACCTGAGAGATTGGGAGAAAAAAGACGCAGAATCCACTGAGAGAGCCTTCTAACGTGAGTGCGAACCGGGGAAGATAAAATC
>NW_024081651.1:626511-656058 GCF_003009895.1 Hyaena hyaena
AGGGATACAGAAATGCTGAGGCATAGGAGCACATGTACCCCAATGTTCATAGCAGCACTCTCCACAATAGCTAAAACATGGAAAGAGCCTAAGTGTCCATCAACAGATGAATGGATCAAGAAGATGTGGTTTATCTATACCATGGAATACTACACGGCAATGAGAAAGAATGAAATCTGGCCGTGTGTAGCAACATGGATGGACCTTGAGGGTGTTATGCTGAGCGAAATAATTCAGGCAGAGAAGGACAAATATCATATGTGTGCATGTATAGGAGGATTAGGAGGAAGTTGACGGAGGAACAAGGGGGAGAAGAAGGGCGGGAATGGTGGGGGAAAGGGAGAGAGGCAAACCATGAGAGACTCTTGAAAGCTGCCAAAAACTGAGGACTAATGGTGTGGGGGGGAGGGGGGGATGGGCATGGAGGAGGGCACTTTGGGGATGAGCACTGAGTGTTATGTGGAAACTAATTTGACAATAAACTATTTGTAAAAAAAAAAAAAAAGAAAATTTGAGGACAAGTGTTGGCAAAGATGTGGATAAACTGAATTATGCACTGCCAGTAGGAATGTAAAATGGTAAAGCCATTTGGAAAATCATATGACAATTTATCAAAAAATTAAAAATAACATTACCATATAATCCAATAATTCCACTTTGAGGCATATTCCCAAAATAATCAAAAGGCAGGTGTTGAAGATACATTTGTATCCTATGTTGACAGCAGCATTATTCACAATAGCTAAAGCATGGAAGCAACTCAACTGTCCAGAGATGAATGCATAAGCAAGATGTGCATAAATATATGCACAAGATGTATATCCCCCCCACATATACACTCACACACAGTAAAAAAAAGTATATACACATACACACAGAGTCATATGTATATGTATATATATGTATATATACACATACACACATACACACACAGAGAAATATATATATATATATATATATATATATATATATATATATATATAAATATATAAATACATATACACGCAGAGAAGGAGAGAAAGGGTCTAGATCAGTGGTTCTCCAAGTGTGGCCTTTGGATCAGCAGCAGAAGTACCACCTGGAAACTTGTCAGAAATGCAAATTTGTGAAACCCACTCCAATGGTACTGAGTTAGGAAATTGAGGATGTAGCCCAGAAATTAGTGTTTTAAGCAACACCCCTGTCATTACTATTCATGCTAAAGTTTAAGGTTCACTGATACAGGTATATCTATTTTTCCCTTCATTAAACTCTATTTCTATCATTTTAGCCTTGGGTTTGATTGAAAACATTTTTTTTTTCTGACTTTGGGGTGGGTGGGTAACTTAAATTCTTGTGAGCTTAAATAATTTATAGTATACAGCATTTCCTAACAGTATACCCATTTGAAGTTTACATACATATTTTATTTTCTAAAAACTAACTTGACCACCTATTAATGGAAAATACTGGTATCTATTTCTCTATAACAAATTAAAATATAAATCATGTGTCGAACATTTTCCTCTGTAAGTCTCTAACTCCATAAGACATCAGTGAACTTAGAAAATCATTTTAAATTTAATCCACTTTTTTGAACTCCTTCTAATGCAAAAATAATCTGATCACCATATACTGACAAAAGAAAAAATTTGTTATTAAAATTAAAATTTCTTCTTTGATTCAATTTTGTCATAATTCAATTTTATTTTTTCTACATTATTCTACACTGTTTGTGGTTAAACTGTTCTATTTTATGTCTACATATGGATTTTATAAGGATAATTTCCATGGCAATGAGTACAGGATTTCAGCAAATAATAGCTTTGAAGATGCCATGACTTTGGGTTTGTGTTTTGGGTTATTCCATTAACCCTAAGAGACTTTTTTATTTAGTTTTTCTTGGAAGGACTTAATTCGAAGAACCAAAGTAAAGATCAGATGTAAACTAGAATAGATGCATCCTTCTGAAATATAATGCCTATAGAGGCCTGTTTATATCCTGGGTTATTAAATGAATAATTTAAAACTAAATGAAACCAATTATTTCCAGATATGGTTGATATTTAAGGACTATTCTCTTCCCACTGGTAAATATATATTCATTCACATTTTCTTTCACAATTACTTATTCCATTCATAAAGATATCTTGTTTACTCTAAAGCAAGAAAATCAGACTGTATTTGTACTATAGTTGTTTCAGATAAAAATGTTTTATTTTTTAAATGGTTTCATTTTTATTCTTATCATATATAAATGTAATTTGATATTGTTATAGTTAATTCTTATTTTTATTTTCAACAAATGCTTGTTAAGGTTTTGAATATGTGGCAATTATTAAGAAAAACACTGAAATTAAGAAAAATGCTGAAAAAAGTAATAAACAAGCAAATACTGACTCTGATTTCATTAAGTTTAAAATCTAGGGGGAGGCATTTTATTATGCGGTATTAAAATATAATTTCATATCAAGGTGCATTAGTGTGATTTTTATCTTTTATGTGAATGCAGATAACTAAAATAAATGATAAGATTACACAGCATTACATATATTGAAGTAGTGTGTATATCTAATAAGCTGTTAACTTTTAGACAGTGCTTCAAAGACTTCATAAGGGAAATCTGCATATATAACCAGCATACATAATGCTGCCTTCATTGAAAGAACCATTTGAACAACATAAAAATAATAACTCTTCCAAATATTCCTACATTTCTGTACCTTTTGCTCTGTATGTACTTGATAACATATTGCAGGTCTAAACTATAGCCTTTAGATCTTCTTCTCTGTATTGTCTAGACTACTGTATCATTTGTAGGAATCTTTTCAGAGACTTGACTGATGAATTGAACCTATTGTCCATTTCCTTGATTTCTTTAGAAATCATAATATTTATATAGGGTGAAGTAAAATAATTTTAATTCTTTTAATATTTATTCCTAAACTACTCCAGCATTGTGTATTATTTTTCTTAATGTTTATTTATTTTGAGAGAGAGTAGGGGGAGGAGGGACAGAGAGAGATGGGGACAGAAAATCTGAAGTGAGCTCTGCACTGACAGCAGAGAGCCTGATGAAGGGCCTGAACTCAAGAACCATGAGATCATGACCTGGGCCAAAGTTGGATGCTCAAATGCCTGAGCCACCCAGGTGCTCCCAGCCCAGCTTTGTGTATTTTATAAGCAAATCAGTGACTTTTTAAAAATGATTCTTTAACTTGAAAGAACACTGTTATTAAAACCAGTAGCATAAACAAGGATGCTGTACATACTGAATGCATAATAACGTCTTTGGAAGCCCAATATACCAATATATTTACAGCCAAATATACCACTGTATTTGTATACAAACACATAAAGAAAAAAATCATGAAATACTAACATGAAAATATTACTTGTAACTTTAGATGGTTTAGAAATTAATTACACAGAGTAGACATGAATTCATTTTGTTGAACTGTCTTGGAATCAAAACAAATGGTTGGAGATTAAACTATGACAACTAGTTTAACCATATGATTTTTGAAACCTATCATAGAATATGAAATTAAATGCAGGTAGAAATTTCCATTTAAAATATATTAAAATAGGGGCGCCTGGGTGGCTTAGTCGGTTAAGCGTACGACTTTCGCTTAGGTCATGATCTCGCGGTTCGTGGGTTCGAGCCCCGCGTCGGGCTCTGTGCTGACTGCCAGCTCAGAGCCTGGAGCCTATTTCAGATTCTGTATCTCCCTCTCTCTCTGACCATCCCCTGTTCACACTGTCTCTCTCTCTCTCTCTCTCTCTCCTAGAAATAAATAAAAATTAAAAAAAATAAAATAAAATATATTAAAATATTTATTCTTAATTGTCATAGGGGAAATGCAAAATATCACAACAATAAATACAATTTTGTATTCACTATGTTGGTGAAACTTAAAATTTCATACCAAACACTGGTATATATATTTATATATATTATATAAAATATAATGGGAGACTGTAAGACAATGGTATTTGAAAGTATCAATTCCTAGAAACACTGGAAAAGTTGAATATGTTCGGTCTCTGATCCACTATCCAATATTTACATAAATTTAATAGAGACAGTCATAATCACATACCAAAAAATTTTTAAACTGTTCATATTAAAAGTGTTTGTAATATGAGAAACCTAGAAACCCACCAAATGCCTACCAATGCAAGAATGGATAAATTTTAGAAACAGCCTAGAATCATTCATGAAACATTAGAATATAACCATTTGTCTTCTGGCACTGGGTTTCAAGGAGTCTTCGTAACTATGTAAAGTAGTAATATAATAAATCTGTATTTTAGAGTGTCTTGGTGGATATGATGTTTGAAATGGGAGCATTGATTGCAATCATTCAGGTGAAAAATGAAAGCCTATTAAAAAAAAAGACTAAAGAGAAAAAAAACTGATATTGGATATGTTAAAGAAGGAAAATTTACAGTAATATGTAGCAACTGGTTGTGGAGGGAACATAAAAAATGGTTATAACTTTTTGATGTTTGAATTATGTGATCATGTTATATTTCTAATTACAGTCTCTTGTATAGAAGAAACATTTTTAGAGAAGGCAATTGTCATTATGAATTTAGATAAAGTAATCACAAATGTACTGATGAAATGAATATCTAATTTATAGATGAGTAATTCACAATTTAATACTGACTATCAATCAGTTCCCATTGGGTTACTGATTAGAGTTAATATCAGGAAAATATCAAACATTTAAGTAATTTGTTTTTTCTGCTACTTGGACCATCTTTCTTTCTCTGCTTTATGCTTCTAGACTCTGGTAGAGTAATATAGATAGATGCATAGTCACTTCTCTTATAGCTTATGTAATATATTCAGTTAAGAAAAGGCTGAGGTGATAGGTTGCCTGGGTGGTTCAGTCAGTTGAGTGTTCAACTCTTGAATTCAGTTTGGGACATGATCTCATGGTTCGTGAGTTTCAGCCCCATGTCAGGTTCTATGCTGATGGTTCTGATAGTGAGAAGCCTACTTGAGATTCTCTCTCTCTCTCTCTCTCTCTCTCTCTCTGTCTGCTACACATTCAACAAACAAACAAACAAACAAATAAACTTAAAAAGAAAAGGATGATGTTGAATGTATTTAACAGTTTATTCTTGGAATAGGTTTTCAAAGATAGATAAAAGGTATACAATGGCTCTTTTTATAACTGTTTAATCATAGCTCTAGTGTTTTTTATACATATTAGATTCCTGTCATCCAAAAGCTACTGAATCTCTGAACTTAAATTTTATTTAAGTGATTTTCCCCCATTCTACCTTCGACTTGGAACTAAAGATCATACTGTCAAAATTTTGTACATTTGGGTTCACTGGTTAATTCTACCAAACATTTTAGGAAAAAATTATACTAATCCTCTATAAGCATCTCTTTCAGAGAACAGATGTAGAGGATCAATACTTCCTAACTCATTCTACAAGGCCATCATTGCCCAAATACAAAAACAGACAGAGAAATTACAAGAGAAGAAAATATAGACCAATATGTCTCATGAATATAGATTAAAAATCCTCAACAAAATTTTAGCTATTTAAATAAAAAAAAAGTATTTAAAAATTATACACAATCACATGGGACTTATTATAAGTATGCAATATGGGTTCAACATTCAAAAATCAATTAATGTAAACCATCACATGAACAGACAATAAAAGAAAAATCTCACAATCATATCAATAGATACGTAAAAAACATTTGACAAAATCCATTACCTATTTATGATAAAAACTCAGAAAAGTAGTAAGAAAGGGTAAAACTTTCTCTACTTGATAAAGACTATCTGTAAAAAAAATCATAGCTAACATCATACTTAATATTTAAAAACTTGAAGCTTTCCTACTAAAATCAGGTACAAAGCAAGGATGTCCCATCTCATCACTGCTTTTTAACATTATACTGGAAGCCTTTGCTAATGCAATTAACCAAGAAAAGAAAACAAAGGTAAACAGAGTGTGAAGAAAGACATAAAATTACTTTTGGTCACAGATGACATGATTGTCTATACAGAAATCCAAAAGAATCAACCAAAAAACCTCGAAGAACTAGTAAGTGATTATAGCGGGATTGTAGGATACAAGGTTAAGACCCAAAGTCAATCAGTTTCCTATATGTTAACAATAAACAAGTGTATTTGAAATGAAAAACACAAAACTATATATATTAACACTCCCCAAATGAAATATTTAGATATAAGTCTAATAAATATGCATAAGAACTATATGAAGAAACTGAAGAAGTCTGATGAACAAAATAAAAAAGAACAAAGTAGATGGTACAATATTCCAGATCATGGATAGGAACACTGAAAATTGTCAAGATGTCAATTCTCCCAACTTGATGTACAGATTCAATGCAATCTAAATCCAAACTGCAGCAAGTTGTTTTATGGATATGGACAAATTAATTCTAAAGCTTATATAGAGAAGCAAAGATATTATCAGCCAATACAATATCGAAGAACAAAGGTAGAGCACTGAGGCTACCTGACTTCAAGACTTACTATAACTCTACAATAATCAAGACAGTGTAGTGTTGGCAAAAATAGACACAAATAGATAAATTAAACAATATAGACAGCCCAGACACAGACCCACATAAACAGAGTCAACTGATCATCGACAGAGGAACAAAGACAACACAATGGGCAAAGACAGTTTTTTAAACAAAGAGTACTATATCAACTGGATATATGCATGAAAAAACATGAATCTAGGCATAGATCATATACCCTTTGCAACAATTAACTCAAAATGGATCACAGACCTAACTATATAAAGTAAAACTATAACACTCCTAGAAGATAACAAGAGAAAATCTAGATGACCTTGGACATGGTAACACATTTTTAGATACAATACCAAAAACATGATCCATGAAAGAAATAATTGATAAGCTAGATGTCATTAAAATTAAAAACTTCTGTTCAGTGAAAGTCAACATCAAGAGAATTAAAAGACAAGTCATAGTCCAGGAGAAAATATTTGCAAACGACACATCTGGGCATCTCAGTGCCTCAGTCAGTTAAGTATCTAACTCTTGATTTCAGCTTAGGTCACGATCTCGCAGTTCATGAGATCAAGCCTCACATCGGGCTTGTGCTGAGATCGCAGCAAGCTTGATATTCTCTGAGCTGCTCTCTCTGCCCCTCCCTCTTTCTCTGTCCCTCTCTCCCCCAAAAGAAATAAATATTTAAAAATTTTTAAAAAGACATGTGAAAAGGAACTTCTATTAAAATATATATACTAATAGCTCTTAAAACGCAACCATAGGAAAACACCAACTTGATTAATAATTGGGACAAAGATCTGAACACATACATTGCTGAAAAATATACACAGATGGCAGATAAACATAAGAGAAGATGCTCAACATCATATGTTATCAGGGAAATGCAAATCAAAACAATGAGATACCACTGTACACCTGTTAGAATGGCCAAAACCCAGAACATTGTTTGCCAAATGTTGGCAAGGATATGGAGAAACAAGAATTCTCATACACTGCTGGTGGGAATACAGAATGATATATTCATTTTGGAAAACAATTTGATGATTTTTGACAAAACTAAACATCCTCTTATCATGTTATCCAGAATGCATGCTCCTTGGTATTTGTCCAAAGGAGCTGGAAACTTATTTCCAAACAAAAACCTGATCTTTATGAAACATGTTGATGTTTATCAAAATGGGTGTATAAAGCAGTTTTATTCATAATGCCAAAACTTGGAAGCACCCAAGACACCCTTCAGAAACGAAGTAGTTGAATTGTGGTACCATGAAGACAATAAAATATTATTCAGTGATAAAAAGAAATCAGTTATAAAGCCATGAAAAGAGGATACAACATTTCACTGAAGTAAACATAGGTGTAAATTTTATTTTAAAATTTCCCTAAACTTAGAAATAAAAAATATTATATTTTGTTTATTTTGATATTAATTCTGGTGTGGATACGATGGGGCTCATAACTGTCAAGATAAGAAAGAATTTATGAAATCTAGAAGAAATTAAAAATAAAGTAAAATTTCTAGAGCTTAGAAGCATAATTTCTTTCAAGTTCATATATTTTTCAAATTTTACTTCTATTTATAATTAATATTATTATTCAGACTGTACACATAAATGCATTTATGTATTTTTAGTTCTAGCATATAAGTAAACATCTCTAAAATTTCTCTTAAAAATTTTTTTTAATGTTTGTTTATTTTTGAGAGAGAAAGTGCACAAGTGGGTAAGGGGCAGAAAGAGAGGGAGACCCAGAATAAGAAGCAGGCTCCAGGCTCCGAGGGATCAGCACAGAGCCCAACGTGGGATTCAAACTCAGGAACTGTGAGATCGACACCTGAGCCAAAGTCAGACTCTTAACCGACTGAGCTACTTAGGCGCCCCACTAAAATTTCTCTTTTAATAAAAATGTTTTAATAGCTATCCACAGATATATTTTATCTTTATCCAATGATTGCCTTAATTCTATGTTCAATTTCAATAATTAACAGTTATCCTTTGTATACCATCTCAGGCTTCAAGGGCAGTGAGTTCCCGGAAATTGGAATCCTATAATGAAAACTTGTGCACACTGCCTTACACCTATTAAATACTTAATTTAGTTAAGCAATTTAGTAAATTTTGATTCAATGAATGTTCCTATAAATTTCCAATCCTCTAGTAAATTGCTATTTTCTTTTTTAAATGTTGATTTATTTTTGAAAGTGGGACAGAGTGCAAGTGGGGTAGGGGCAGAGAGAGAGGGAGACACAGAATCCAAAGCAGGCTCCAGGCCCCGAGCTGTCAGCACAGAGCCCGACATAGGGCTTAAACTCATGAACTGTGAGATTGTGGTCTGAGCTGAAGTCGGACACTTAACCGACAGAGCCACCCAGGCGCCCCCAAGATAGATCATAAATCTACATTTTCTACTCTTTTATTCTTTAAAATACTTCAGCCAACAATTTCTACCCTCCATTGTCATTTATCTAATATATTCAGAGATGGTGTTGGGACACAGAAAAAGAGACGCAAAGAGAAACATCGCATACTACATATATGAATGTAAAATTATTAAATATTTCTTTAATACTGAGTTAGGTGTATGAAGTGATAAGGGCTTATGGGTAGATGTTTTGATTTTTTTCAATCTCTCTTCTCTTATGAAAGCAGTGATTTTCATACTGCTTAACATCATATTCTATTAATTGAATGTGTAGACCTTACTGCCTGAAATGAATTCTGATTTTCGAGCTTAATATGGTTTAAAAATATTTTTATTACACTAGTGTGCATCATTTACTATTTAAATGTTGTTGTGTTTGCTCATCAGATTAGTACTAAATAGGCTTCAAAATACATTGTATTTTAGGGGCTCCTGGTGGCTCAGTTGGTTAAGCGTCCAACTTTGGCTTGGATCATGATCTCACAGTTTGTGAGTTTGAGCCGTGTGTCAGGCTCCATGCTGACAACTCAGAGCCTGGAGCCTGTTTCGGATTCTGTGTCTCCCTCTCTCTCTCTGCCTTTCCCCCACTCACACACTCTCTCTCTCAAAAATAAATAAACATTATTTAAAAAAAGACATTGTTTTTATACTAATATGTTTTTTTTATACTAATATGTTACATAGGGATATAAATTTCTGTAGTTCTTTAGAATTAAGTTAGAGAAACATCTAGCAGCCTATGTTTAATAGAAAAGAATGTAGTATTTGTGTGAAAACTAGTTGGTTTCAGATATATTCAGTGTTTCACACAATAAAGATGTCATTTGTATACTCATAAAAGATAGATACTAAGCCTGGAAATCAGATAGGTAACACTGTCCATTCTTCCCTGTAATTCCTCTAGAGTCATGAATGAGTCCCTTGTAACTAGCTCTAGATGCCTACAAGCCTCCCTCTTTTTATTGGAGATAGCTGTCATTGATGACAAATTATTATTTCAATAGCCTGAATAAAATAATCTCATTGGTCAGTAAATTGTATTTTTACAAATACTTTTAGCATTTTTATTTATGATTTTTTTCCTTCCAAATGTATAGTAAAATGCAAATTTACATAAATATGTGTGTGTACAAGCATATACACATATTATTTACTTAGAGTAAATAAAAGTTACTAAACCAAGAGAAATATTAACTCATTTAGGTAATAATTTTCATAAACTTATATATCTATATATATGCACAAACATAGATACTCTTAGTTTACAGTGGCTAGTTTACAGTGGCTAAATATAAAAAGAAATTAAGTTGAAATAGGCAATTTCTATATCTTCAGCTAATTACAAGTTTTTTATACTTAATATTTTTTTCTTTTGTATTCAGAAAAAAATGTTTTGACTTTAAAATGTTAGCACCACAATGGTGCCTGGGTGGCTGAGTTGGTTAAGCCCCTGACTCTTAATTTCGGCTCAAGTCACAATCTCGCGGTTCATGGGTCAAGCCCTGCATCAGGATCTGCTCAGAAAGCAAGTAGCCTGCTTGGTATTCTCTTTCACCCCCTCTTGCTGTCTCCCACTCAAGTAAATAAACTTTAAAAAATTGAAATGAAATGAAATGAAATGAAATGAAATGAAATGAAATGAAATGAAATGACATGACATGACATGGTTAGCATCACAAGGCATATCAATGAGAGCCTAATGAATAACTTTAAAAAAGTAATTAGTTCACTCTCCCTCCTCTTAAAAAGGTTTTGTTGTTGTTTTTATTTTGTTTGTTTGTTTTTTTCCTGAGAAATATAGAAATAAGGCTCAGAGTTTACTCAGTGACATACTGAAGTCATTTTCAGGTTATAAATTTCATCCTACCAAGGAAACAATAGGAAGATATGTATATTTCATATTCAACATTTGTACTCAATCTAAAATCCAGAAAAGAGAAATCTTGTGTCCCATATGCCTTCTTCTCTCCTAATAACCATGGTAGTGGAATTTAAGCTACTAACATCCTGTTCTAAAAAAAAAAACCAACAACAACAGGAAGATAACAAGATGAAGAAAAGTGTTATAATCAAAATATATATGGAAACAAAATGCCTATATGTGATAAGTACTGGATGTTATCTGTAAGTGATAAATCACTGAATTCCACTCCTGTAATGCAGAAGTCTGTATAAATACAACCATCTAGAGTAGAGGTGGGAAATAGTCTCAAAGATATGATAGACTTAAAAATCATTTTCTACAATATGTTTTCAGTCAAGTTCAGTTTGCTCTTTCCTTAATCATATATCAAAGTAATCTAGGTAAATATTTCTTACACTTGGAGAAAGAAACTGTAAGTATAATGAGTACCATAATGATAAACAGTTCATGGAAATCACTGTATAGACAAGTTTCTGGAAAACATATCACCAACTGATTAGAGTTTCAAAAAAAGAATCCTACTATTATTGTTTGAAACTAAATTAAAGGAAAAACTTAACATTAGAGAAGAACTACCAAATAACACACCTAAGTGAATATACGAAAGTCATTTCTTCCTATCAAAAAACATCTATTTACATTATTCATTGCAAAGCATCACAATTACACTGAATTTGACTGAAATAATAGCCACAAGAATTACAGAGTTACAGTCCTTGTAAATTTTTTGAAGTCAAAGTGGGAACACAGTATTAAAAAAGACATTTAAAAAAATATATTAGAAGGGCACCCTGGGTGGCTCAGTCAACTAACTGTCAGACTTTTTGATTTGGACTCAGGACGTGATCTTGTGGTTGATGTTAGAGCCCTGTTGGATGATGCACTGGCAGAACCTGCTTGGGATCCTCTCTCTCCCTCTCTCTCTGCTCCTTTCCCACTCATATGCACCTATGCTAACACACATGATCTCTCTCTTTCTCTCTCTCTCAAAATAAATAAATAAACTTTTTAAAAAGTTATTAGAAATCTATCAAATACAGTCCATTGCAGAAAGGTAGGGCAATATGAAAGTCTTAAGTTTGATTTGTAAGTGCATCAGTTTTAGTCTGACCCAAAGCTTTGAGAACACCTAAAAATCTACACAGGATCCATTATCATTCATCATATGCTGAAACAGCTTGAACATATATATAGTTCTATGAAAATAATGAGTACAGCTAGAGATAAAATTAAGGGCTTATATTCTAAAGCTGCAATATTCACCTACAGCTGATGAATTTCCCTTTAGTGTGAGGAACAATAGAAATAGTGCACTGTGACACTGTTCTATGATATTCAAAGAAGCTATATTAAGATATGTATAAATTTTCTCCTAGATAAAATTACTCCAATTGCTACAGATAAGGCTAATATTAAAAATGGTGATAGGAAACAGTGCAGAGTTTAACAGAAATACAATTGAGGAAAAATCAGGAAAAGTGTGAAGTTAATGGAAAACATATGTCTGTGGCTAGCAATTAGGGAACTGGGGTATGTAAATAAAGCTAAATTGTTTGATCTTTTTAGGTACGTATTTGCTTTAGTGGGATGAAAACATTTTAAAAGTCTAGGAGGGTACATACATTTGCATTTTTAATTCAATTATCTCATCTCTTATTTCAGTCATAACTTCCCATTTATTTCAAATAAATTACGCTCAATGGATTATTTTTATTTTGTTTTGAATTGTGGGATCTGGTACTTATTAAATGAAATATGTAAGTCACAGACTTGTCTTTCAGTAATGTATAAGAGAAAATTTTCCAAAGGGAAATTTCTGAAGGCAAAATGGACAAAAACAAATGATCAATTAGAATTTTATTATTTTTGTTAAATACATGCAGTCTTCACTTTGTATACCACTGCAGAGTCATAAAAATATCTATGAACACTGAAACTCTGTAATCTTAATATTCAATAGGAAAAATTATGATTCTTCCATGACCTTTAACAAATTTTTGTTAAAACATTAAAAACTCTCATACTGTTGATTATAAATTAAAAAAAACAGTAAACTAATATTTATTTAACACACTATAATTTAAAACCCTGAAAAGATAAAGGATTAAAATGTTTTATTTCTTTGTTAAACAATCATCAAGAACAGTTCAGAGGCATTGCCTTCTCTTGCTGTATAAACTATCATACTAAGCAAGCATCTTTTCAATACCTTAGTGAATTGTCATATTCCTTTCTCAGTTGGGATCCTAGACATTTTGTCCTTTGCAATGCTTAAAAAGATTTTTTTAGATAAAACTGACATATAACATCCTGTAAGTTTAAGCTGTGCAAAGAGCTGATTTGATACATCTTTCTGTTGCCATGTAATTTCCACTGTAGTGTTAGCTACACCTATCTATCACTATCAGGTCACATAATTATTATTTGCACTTTAAATGTCATGAAATATCCAAGAGTTTTCTTTTAATATGAAATTTTTCATCATTTTCACATTCTCTGGGTCAGGATGGTCTTAGGGATCCCTGCCATACCTGTTTATGTTAAACTTCATGGCATGTAAGCCTCTTTTTAAACATCCTTTTATTTATATACAGACTGAATATATTTTAACAAATGAATAAAACAGTCATGATCCTTGCCTACATGAAGCTTTGTTAGAGAAGGGAAAATAGGTAACAATCAAATGATACTAATTTAAAATAATATTAAATAAATTTAATTAAATTTAAAATGAATTTAAAATATTTTATTTATTATAAAATAATAAGTTAAAATAATAATAAAATAATATTAATTCAGGTTGTATTTAGTGCTACAATAAACAGCAAGAGATGATGTATTAGATTGGGAGGTTAATATTTAAGAAAGTAACGTGAGCAGAAATCAGGATGAATCATGGGGTCAAAAAGCTACAGGAACAATGACTGAAGCATTCCTGAGATAAAGATATTAAGATCAGTGTAGCTTAAGCAGATGAAGTGAAAATAAAATTGGGAGAAAATATTTTTGGAAAGGTAGATAGATACAGGCCAACCGAAGGAGGACCCAGGAAGACATGAAAAAGTGTTTATTTTATATATATGATAAAAGTAACAACCTAACTCACCTTATAAATGTATTATTGTGACTACTCTGTATAGAAGAGACAAAAAAGGGAAAAGAGGGTAGAAGTACAGAGATCAAAAAGAGCAAAGTTTAAGTCAAGATATCAAACAACTGTTACATGCATGAGATGGGTATTCCTAGCAGATTTCCAGCACACAGGCCATAAGGTCAAAGTCTGTCTCAATTTCTGGACTAACAGTATGGATGGGGATGGTGTGCCTGGAGCAGATTAAAGGGAGAGAATAGTAAGACAGCTCACAGAATAAGATCATGGAGAAGACTCTGACACTGTGTTTACTCTGCCTGACATGGAGAACCATTGCGGGGTTTGAATAGAAGAATGACAAGATCAAGCTTAAGTATTTTAAAGAAGGCTCTGTATGCTGGAATAGAAATTGGCTCTCTGAAATAAGAATAAAAGCAGAAAAATAATTAGATTCTATTACAGAAATCCAAGTAACAAATGACACTGGCTTGTGTAAGAGGTAAGAAGTGGTCCTATTTTACATTCTTAAGGTACATTCAATACCATTTTATGATGTACTGAACTTGGACTGCAAAAGAAATGAGGAGTCAATGATGACTCCAATGTCCTTAATGTGTCCAAATGCAAAGACAGTTTTGGTAAAATGAGATGAGAAAGGCTATCAATAGAGCAGCTTTCCAGGAAGATAGTCACAAATTCAGTTCTGTTTCATTTTATTTTTAAGGTTAAGGTTATATAATAGCCATTTAGGTAGCAAATTTGAACAAGTAGTTCAATAGAAGAGTCTACAATTTGGAAAAGAGATTTAGACTGAAGAAAATATCATTAATAAGCAACAGAATCCTAATTTCCTTATTTCTTATTGGCAATAAGATCCATCTTTTCTCCCTTTCTGCAGTGAATGGCATACTGAATTCCCCATACAGAGTCTATTCTTTCTAATATATCGGACATCTTAGTCCCATTCTTCTTTTTAGAACAATTACTCTGCCATTTATATCACGTCTTCCTTTTTCACATCATTTAAACATCCTCAGGTAGAGGTTAAGGTTGATAAAATACATCTATTGTTATACTCCTGTTCTTTGAACCCACAGACAACAACAAAAGAACAAACAAGTAAATGGAAGAGAGATGTGCATTCTACAACATGGTTAGGAAACATGTCACGGCCCCTAATCGTGAAGGGTAAAGATTACTGAGGAAAATAATTTGTAACAGTATTCAGAAGAGGAAAGATGCTTAGAGCCAATACATACACTTTCATATCCTAAGCATGTATCTTTAATATCATTTTTAAGATTTTTTTCTTAAAGGTACAAACATTCTTCTTAAAGGCTGTCTCACAATGGGTAAGGGTTTGTCTTTCAGGCGGGAAATGTCCAGTACATCACAAGATGTTTAGCTTCCCTGGATCCGCAAACTAGATGACAATAACATCACCCCTGTGTTGTCACCACCAAGAATGTCTCCAAGTGTTCCAAAGGTCATTTGGAGAGCTGTGATCTGTGCTGCCCTAGTTATGAGATAATCTTATTGAGAGGGTATTTTGACTTGTGTTCATAAGTGAGAAAGTCAAAGTAGGAAATGACATTAGGCGAAAGTTTAATAAGTGGCAGACTCAATGGAACCTAAAGAGAAACTGTGCAAACACCCGCTTTTACTGTCAATGACCTTAACTTCTAAGTTAGATTAGAGGGATTAAAACCTGAAGGAAGATGTGATCACAGCAAACTCTTTAAATAAGTCTGCATATAAAATCTCCCATCAGCAAATGGAAAAAATGGCATGAAATATACAAATTTTAATAGTAGAGGTGTCTAGGGGTGCCTAGGTGGCTCAGTCGGTTGAGCATCCAACTTTAGCTCAGGTCATGATCTCACAGTTGGTGGGTTTGAGCCCCACATCGGGCTCTGTGCTGATGGCTCAGAGCCTGGAGCCTGCTTCAGATTCTGTGTTTCCCTTTCTCCCTGCCCCTCCCCAGCTCCCACTCTGTCTCAGTCTCTCAAAAATACATAAAAAGGTTTAAAAAAATTCTTTTAAATAGTATGAGCGTTTGGGTGACTTGCTGGGTTAAGCATCTAACTTTTCATGTCAGCTCAGGTCTTGATCTCAAGGTCACAAGTTCAAGTCCCATGGTGGACTCCAGGGTGAGACTGAAGCTAACTTTAAAAAAAAAACAACAAATTAATAGTAGTTGTTTATGAATAGTGGCATTATAAGACATTTTTATAATTTCATGTTTCCAAAGTTTCACAGTGTGTATACATCATTTTATAAAAAAACCAAATCTGACGTTAAAAATACAAATATTTTTTTAAAAATTCAGAATATTAACTTGTAAATACAATGACAAAAATATTTAACTTGAGTCTTTCAAAAGCAATTAATTTTAATACAATTTTCATTCTTTGAAACACACTGGTAGATTAACTTTCTTCATATTTTTAAAAGAAAAATTAAAGCAAACTTTAACCCTAATAACTAAAATGATTTCATATAAAGGATGGAATAAATGTGTTATTAAAACACATTATTTGATAATGATGAATAAAATGATTAAATTTGTATTTTTACTAGAACTTAAAATAGTTTTAATTAACAGACTAGCTTTGATACATGAGTTCTTTGAAAAGAAGTCAAGTGATATTGTAACAATTAAAATGAAAGATATTTTTAAAGTAATTTTTATTAATCATAATATTGCTCTTATAAGTATGGTGTTTTAAAATTTTTCTATGTATGGTGACACCAGAAATTATGTTTAATAATGATAATAAGCAATGGGGAAATAGATGATGGATTTAACCAGTACAATTTATCATCTCAGTCAATACCTATGTTGTATTAATCATCTAGTCCTAGAAGTGTTAATATTAAAATAATATTTCAGATAAAATGTTGTATAATAACTAATATTTTATATGTCAATTTTTAACAAAATAATTCCCTAATTTTTTTCTGGGGGGGAGATTAAGATATTGTCAGAATGAATAAGCCATTTCAATTTACTTTAAGTTCAATGAACTGTTTTTTAGAAGAGTTTATAACTTTAGCATACAATAAGCAAATTCCAGAGAGGTGGATTTGATTTTTCTTGTGGTGAATATAGATACGACATGATTGGCAGTGTATTAACATTTCATTTTTTATCACAGTTTGAAAGCCATTAACTCTGGAATAATAGGGTTAAAAATCTGTAGTGAAGTAAAAAAAGGCAATACTTTTTTTATAGCAATCAGAGAAGTAACATTGATTTTTTTTTTCTTTTTAAATGTTTTTTTATTTATTTCTGAGAGAGAGAGCATGAGCAGGGTAGGGTCAGAGAGAGAGGGAGACACAGAATCTGAAACAGGCTCCAGGCTCTGAGCTGTCAGCACAGAACCCGACGCAGGGCTCGAACCCACGAATTGTGAGATCACGACCTGAGCCGAAGCTGGACGCTCAACTGAATGAGCCACCCAGGTGCCCCACACTGATTTTAATCTTAGCATTGTGAAATGAGTTAAGAGTTCATTTATCCATCGCCATTCACAATTTTGTACTATCATACTTCTATTTTTACTTTTCCATTTTAATGCAGATTTTCATTTCAGGATACCTGCTACAACTAAAGAAACATGTGCAGGCCTCCCAGCATTTTCCTCCTTTAGATTAAGGTCAGTAGGATAACAACTACACTGTCAGAAGTGGGTTTATACGGAACATAATCACCTAGTTTATCATCTAAACCAGGATACTTTTAGGACATCAGTGCAGCAGACATAAATTGAGACTTTTCTCAGTTTATGAGAAAACTAGGATGTTTCTTCACTGTATTTACAGGGTATTAAAGAAACTACAAGATAATTACATAGCTTCTTGCCTTCATATGTCATAAGAGCCTCTAACTGGCATGAATCCCAAGAGTTGAGCTACAATCCATGACTTTGCTTTGTATTCAGTTATAAATATAAAGTCTGTAGGACAGGTCATTGGATATTTAAATATATACCCTAGAATAGGAAAGAGACTTCTGTTCCTGCAAGTGATATTGAAAGTAGGTTATTAATTGTGTTATCTGTAGATTACATAGAAAAATGGAAGCATAAATTACTCCTCATGGAATGCACAGGGAACAAATTACATCAAGATTTTCTGCAAACAAATGTGAGTATTCAGTAATTATATAATGTACAGTATTTTACCTTCTGTATTATAAACACATAGAAGTGGAGGGACCCACTTAGAACCCCAAAGTGTGCATAAAGGCTATTTTAAATTGAAGACATTTGAGATTCACAGATGGAGAAAAAAGTCTATTCAGAATTTTCCTTATCTGACTAACAGTAGCAACTTCAGTGAAATGAGAGTACATAAATCCTCTTTCTAGGGGAATTTTCTGGTCCTGAAGGAGAAAGAAAGACTATTCATACTTGTATTGCCAAATACTGTCACACAATTTCTTATCTCCCATCTGCCCTCCTAAAAAC
Source organism: Hyaena hyaena (assembly GCF_003009895.1). Taxonomy (NCBI): domain Eukaryota; kingdom Metazoa; phylum Chordata; class Mammalia; order Carnivora; family Hyaenidae; genus Hyaena; species Hyaena hyaena. Next base: position 644,946 of record NW_024081651.1, read on the forward strand.
CCATTCCTCTCTCCTAAGGAAACCTATTTGTTCTTCCTTTTGTACTCTTTTCTCTCCACTCCTTTCCTCTACCAAATGAGGTATATAAACTTTCAACTTTAAATATTTAGCCAATCAGTCATTTCCTTTGTTGATTCCATATGCATACAAAATAAACCTCCTTTCTCCTGTTAATCGGTCTTTTGTCAGTTTAATTTGCTTGTCCCAGAACTGAATCTAAGAGACTAGAAGAAAAGTTATTTTTCTATCATACAGAGGGCGCCCCAAACTCCCATTGAAGTTATTATAGGTGTAGAGTTATTATGGACTTCGGAGATTTCTGATATAAAAAGTAGTGATTAATAATGCAAATGTTATACTATCATTGTGAGTGAATATTAAATTAATTTAAAGCACTCAGAATACGGACTGACAAGTAGCAATGCTTGAATTGGTGCATTCATATTTTTTAAATGTGTATTTATTTATTTTGAGAGACAGAGAGATCCTGAGCAGGGGAGGAGCAGACAGAGAGGAAGAGAGAGAATCTCAAGCAGGCCCCACACTGTCAGACAGAGCCCAATGTGGGGCTCCATCGCCCAGGGCTTGATCTTGCAAATCTTAGGATCAGGAAATGAGCCGAAATCAAGAGTTGGACACTTAACCAAATGAGCCACCAAAGCACCCCTGACATCCATACTTTTAAAGTCCCTACGTGAAAGAATTATATACACTATTTATTATTTTCTAATGAAATGATAGAAGTAGACATATGATTTAGGAGCTATTATTCTGAGAACAACAATCATTTTTTTTTCTCTGACAACTGTTTATACAACTGTTTATACAATGAAGGAGACTATGCATACCAGATATACATGGAGAAATGTTTTCTACAGTTGGGATAATTCATCCTAGACAGAGTTACCATATTTTGAGATTAGTCTCCAGACGGGGTGCCTGGGTGGATGAGCAGTTAAGTGTCTGACTTCGGTTCAGGTCATGATCTCATGGTTCATGGGTACAAGTCTCACGTAGGGATCTCTGTTGTCAGCACAGAGCTTGCTTCGAATCCTCTATCTCTCTCTCTCTCTGCCCCTCCCCTACTCTTGCTCTCTCTCTCTCTCAAAACATTAAAAAAAGATTAGTCTCCAGAGATCATTAAAAATAAGAAGATGTGCAAATAATTTAAGCATTTAAGCTAATAATGGAAAGTAAATTTAATTAAAATTTTAGGTTCTTTCCAAATCTACGGTCCTATAATTTAGACACATTTCAATGCACTGGACTTCTAAGTATCTAGTATACTTTTAAATGCATATCCAAAAAACCCCCCACAACATATAGATTTTTCCGTATTTAGTATATTTGATTTTATCTTTGAAAATATTATAGGACAGGAGAAAAATTTAGTTTCATATATACTTAACATTAGAGATTTGTGATAGCTTTCAAAAGATATTTATAACTACTTTTCTTGTGCTTAACAGTACATGTAGATTATAAAAATGATTCAAAATAATCATAAACTTTTTAAGTTAGGTTTTCCCAAATCACTTCATCAATGTGAGGAATAATGCCTGAAGTTAACTAGTACAATGGGAATAAATTTTATTGATCCCATAATTCCTTTCTTGATTTGCTTTTGAAGACTTGGGACACAGAAATACTTTTATTTTAAATATTTAACTTCGATTTTCAGGTCTAAGCCAAATGGTGCTTCATTTGTCCAATTTTGTAACAAATACATTCACATACCCAAAATGAGCTAGGATTTGTACTAAGCATGTTGAGGATTTCAGGAGGTAATTAAGACCTAAGAGCTGCCATAAAAGAAATGAGGAAGCTCCTAGGCAGTAAGATAAGGCACATTGTAAAGCTCTTCTGCTTTTAACTTGGAGAACAGTGGCAAGACAGCCATTATTATAAAAATTACCTTTTCTCCCCCAAATAAAGACATCACCTATCCAGAGAGTATTTGCTGCCATTTGCTTTTGTCATTTAAAGAGTGTTCAGCAGAGAGAGAATTTAATATAAAACTTTTATTAAAAGGCAACTGTGATTTAATATCAGAGGCAATACAGAGACTTCATTGAAAGAAGAAAGAATCTTAACCCTCCTTAGGGGCAGGCCAGATATATTATACTCTCTTACAGTTCATTCTTTCTTTTCCATGCTTTTTTTTCATTTACACCCGTTCCCTACTGGTAGGGAAAAGGATGGTACAGTACTTTTTTTCTACCCCCAGTCAAATAATATTGCTACTGTTACATTAACTTGTCTTTATCTTGCCAAACATAAATGCCATTTTTTTCAATCCTCAGAAAGATAATGTAATTTTTTACAACTTTCCTAAAGATTTTATAGTATTTAGAAACACCACATTCATAATTTATTGATTGATTGATGTATTTAGGTATGCATGTATTTATTTATTGCCATTCTGATTTTTATTTTTTTAATTTTACAAATAGTTTTTTTTTGTTTTTTTGTTTTTTTTAATTTTACAAACAGTTTTCCATTCTGATTTTTAAATTATACAGTCATTTCAGTAACTATTTTATAAAAATTGAATAAAAAAATACATGGTTAAAAATACAGAATTAACTTCTTAATAATTATTAAAGACTGGAGTTAACTCTAAGCTTTATATATGTAAACTAAGCCCATCATATGAATAGCCATATCATGTTCTTTTAGGCTTCCTTTTTTAATTCAACATTTAGCCAATGAAGAGAATAACAAGGACATTATTTTACACTGCTTTAGAAATTCATGTTATAAAAACTTCCTGCTATAATACATCTAAAAATATTAGATAAATTCAAAAACTAAAGAAACAAAAACAACTTTTTACTGGAATAACTACGTAGGAAAGTTAGAAAAATTTTCAGAGTCTAGAAACTCCAGGACTTCATGAAACGAGATGATTACTGCAGTTGATGCCTGCCTCTGGGTCATCTGCCAATCTCTATCTCCAACTTGGAAATAGAAGGCAAAGTCTGAAACCCAAGCAAAATGGGACATTTGATTAGAGAGCACACATAAAGTCAGGATTAACAATTGTGGGGAAAATATAATTCTCTTGCAGAAGGAAATGTTGAAACTCTTGTTGCTTCTTAAATCTGAGTGGGTATGTGTCATAAAATACATCCTAATAACAAGTCTACACATCTATGGATTTGAGGACCTAATTTACATTATCATTATGTCTCAAACATCACAATGAAAGGTGTCTAAATGTAATGCAAATGGGCTCATTTGGTCATCACCCAGGAACTTAAACAGAATTAAAACGTTTTATAGAGAAAAGTATTTTTAAAAATTCAATGATTTTTACTGGCTTTAAATTCCAAAACATTAATCACTATTAAAAAAATTTAAAAAGGGGCTCTGGGTGGCTCAGTTGGTTAAGCGTCCAACTTTCGCTTAGGTCATGATCTCACGGTTCGTGGGTTCGAGCCCCGCGTCGGGCTATGTGCTGACTGCCAGCTCAGAGCCTGGAGCCTGTTTCAGTCTGTGACTCCCTCTCTCTCTGACCCTCCCCTGCTCACGCTGTCTCTGTCTCTCTCTCTCTCAGAAATAAATAAAACATTAATAAAATAAATAAAGTTTAAAACATTAAAAAAGAAAACAAGGAACCATGAATGATCGTTAAAAATAAATAAATAAATAAATAAATAAATAAATAAAAGAATTAGGCTTACATGAACATAAAATATTAAAATAATCAAGAATATAAACATAATATATCTCAGGGTTCTCTAGAGAAATAGAACCAATAGGTGATACATAAATATTTTTAACAGAACATATATGTATAAACATGTATATATATATAGTCTATTGATTCTCTCTCTATATATGCGTGTGTGTGTGTGTGTGTGTGTGTGTGTGTGTGTGTATGATAAAAGCCTATGTGTGATAAAAGCCTATGGTGTGAGTTCCATTCCAAATCTGAAAGCAAGAGAAGGCCTGTGTCCCAACTCAAAGACACTCTGGAAGAGGAAAATAATTCTGACTCACCTTTTTAAAATTTTATTTAGGCTATCAACTGATTCAATGTAGCCCACTCACATAGGGAGAGGAACCTGCTGTCCTCAGCCTACCATTCAGATGCTAATCTCATCCAGTAACACCCTCACAGTAAAATCCAAATAATGTTTAACTAAATCATCTGGGCAGTCTGTGATCCATGTAAGTTGACTCATGAAATTAACCAGCACATAATGTTTAATAATATTAAGGAAATAAAATGGGCATAGAAAATATTGTGGAGGAAAAAAAAATAAAGCTATAAAAATCATTATAGTTAACTGGATGAACAAAGTCCAAATCAGTAAATAAGAGAAACAAATTCATAAAATAGTACAGGAGTTATATGCAATAAATCTAAACAAACATCTTTTTAATTTTGTAGCTTAGGAAAGGAAAAGGCTAACGGTATAAATAGAAAGAAAAACTGAAGTCATTTAGAACTAATAATCCAGATAACATCAACATGAGGGAAGATTAAGAGAGGACAATGGTACAAAAGTGTCCCAAATATTTACTTTATTGAAGCTTATTGAAAACGTGTGTTAAAAAATAAGGAAAAGATAAAAAATAGAAATATTGAAAAACTAGGAGAATCTAAACTGATCTCATTTTTAGGAAACAACACTGAATTCTAAACAGTATAAATTCAAATGACTACAAATTAGACCAATAAAATCAAAATCAGAATATTTCCACAATGGAAATATCTTAAAAGCAGCCAAGGAAAGAAGGTAGATTACTTAATGAGTAACAAACCTGATAGGGAGCATAATGCAGTCTGAAGGCAAAGAACAAGCTAGCACACACCCCTAGTTTCCAGGTGAGATATATGTGATATTCCTTGGACACTCTCCACTACCAAAAACAGGAAAAAACAAAACACAAAAGGTTAAACTGATAGTCTCCACCAGTTTACAAGAAAAAGATAATCCCATCAATAGGCTAAAGTCCAAGAACTCCCTACTGTCTTAATGTTAATACTTTGCTAGAGGGAAAAACAACTTTAGCTTGACAATAGCTGGGTCTCAGATACTCTATGAGTCTTTGGCATATGAAAATCTCTTTGAAAACTTCCCTTTTGACTTTACCTCACCCTGTCCCACAGTATATAAGGAGTCATTCTTCACAACCCCAGTGCATCTCTTTCTGCCCATGGCTCCTGTCCCTGTACTTTAATAAAATCACCTTTTTGCACCAAAGATGTCTTCAAGAAATCTTTCTTGGCCATCAGCTCCGAACCTCACAAACCTCCATCACCCCAAAACCTCATTAAACTGTTTACTTCAGAAGAGCAGCATAGGAGTCAAAAGAAAATGAAATAATATTTTTAGCATGCAATGAGAAATTGACATTAACACAGAATTTAATATCCACTGAAAGTAACTACTGGATTCTGACCAGAAACAGAATTATTTCACCATTCTTTCTTTAATATCAAAAATATGCCTTTTAAAAATTCCTTTGATGGAAAACTTATGTTTCTGGTCAGAGTGAAGTAAAAGAAGCCATATTTACCCTCTCATTTTTTAAATCTTTATTTTAATGTTTACTTTTGAGAGAGAGAGACAGAGAGACAGAGAGACAGAGTACAACCAGGGGAGGGGCAGAGACAAAAGGAGAAACAGAATCCGAAGCAGCCCCCAGACTCTGAGCTATTAAAGCAGAGCCTGATGCGGGGCTCAAACTCAAGAATAGTGAGATCGTGACCAGAGCTGGTTAGATCCTTAATTGTCTGAGCCACCAAGGCACTCTTATTCACCCTCTCATTTTAAACAAACAAAAAATGGAAAAATAAATGAAACAGCGGTTTATCAGAAACTGAATTTGAAACAATAAAGACAGTGATTTTGAGAGAACAGGAAACAATGTATTGAGCTCTATCAACTTAGTGCACTGAAAGAGCTTCCAGGCCATGACCTAGATGTGATATAACCAGACAATCCTGCCAGACTCCTTATGTTGAGGATATAGAATTGGGTATCCAGGTAGATCAAGGCTGCTACTGTTTGCAAGACAGAATAATGGAGAATAAAGGGTTATACAGCAAGTAAATTATGGAGATCTGCAGAGGGAACCCTTAAGAATTCAGCTAAATATGAATCAACACACATATATGAGAAAACTACTTGGGGCCAAGTAGAGACATCTAAACACATCAGATGTAGTAGTACTGCTCAACATTAACATGAGGCTAGGAATAGTGACTGTTGCCACAGGCTAAGAATTGTGATTATCCCACTAGCCAGACTGGAAAAACTCAAAATTTACAGGACACTGAGTAGATTTCACAAATGGTCTCGTCTCAGAATTAGAGAGTAATTAATTCCAGATTGAACATTATTTTAGTATACCCTAATAAATTTTAAAAACGAGACCCACAGGATTAAACTATTTCTAAGTAGCTCAATTATATCAAGACAAAGATCAAGAATGTTTGTAAGAATAAAAAAAATACCTAGTATCAAAAAACAAAAACACACAATGCCTGACACTAAATCAAATATTGCTATGCATGCAAAAAAGCAGGAATCCATGATTTACAGAATGAGAAAAATACATCAACTGAAATATCCAATATTAAAATTATCAGACCAGAATGTTAAAATTATTTTTATACTTTATTTCAGATGTTCCAAAGGAAAGACAGAACACGTTAAAAAAACTTAAATCAAATTTCTAATAATGACAACTCAATGTCTTTGATAAAAAACATACACTGGGCAGGATTAATGAGAAAATAATCCCTCCAGAAGACAAGATCAGTCAAAGTAAAGATATAATAATAAAAATATATTCCAAATCAAACACAGAGAGAATACAGCTATAGAACAACTTCTAAAGTCTAATATACATGCACTTTTAAATCTTAGAGAAGAGAGGGGAAAGCAGAAAGAAACAGACTTCTAAATTTGATTAAAATTAAAAAAAAACATGAAACTAGACATCCAAAAGTTCACAAGGAAACAAAAGTGCATACAAAAGAAAGATGAGGAGGATGAGGAGAAGGAGGAAATGGAGGGGAGAGGATATTGGGAAAGGAGTCAGAGGAGGAGAAAATTATATCAAGGCATATCTAATCCAACTGCTTAAAACCATTGATTGAAAAAAATTTTTGAAAGCAGCTACGAAAAAAAACCAAACCAAAAAACACCATATACCCAAACAAAGACAAGGCTGACAGCAGATTTCCTGTCAGGAAAAGAAAAATGCAAGTAGTATGACAGTGGAACAATATATATAAAGTCCTGGGAGAGAAAAGTCAATGTAAAATTCTGTTCCCAGCAAAAATTTATTTCAAAAGAGAAGGTGAAGTAAAGACTTTTTCTGACATACGAAGTTGAAGATATCATCAACATCATAGCTGCACTGTAGAAAATGCTTTTTTTTTTTTTTGAAGTTTATTTATTTATTTTGAGAAAGAAAAGCACACAAGCAGGGGAGAGGCAGAGAGACAGGGAAAGAGAGAATCCCAACCAGGCTCTTTACCGTCAGTGCAGAGTCCTACGCAGTGCTCAAATTCATAAACCCTGAGATCATGATCTGAGCTGAAATCGAGAGTCAGATTCTTAACCAACTGAGTCACCCAGGCACCCCATTACAGAAAATGTTAAAAGAAGTTTTAAGACAGAAGAAAACTAAAACCAGATGGAAGTATGGATCTACACAAACATAAAAATAATAGAAAAATCAATGAAATCAAAACGTGATTTCTGATCAGGAATAAGACAAGGGTACCCATCCCCACCACTTTTATTCAATATGCCATTCAAAATTTTAGCTACAGCAACTAAACAGGAAAAGAAAGAAAAGATCTACAAATTGGAAAGAAGGAAGCAAAAATGTCACTATTTGCAGCTGACATGATCCTATATATAGAAAGCCCTAAAGACTCCACCAAAAAAACTATTCAGAACTAATAAAGGAATTCAGTAAAGTTGTAGGATACAAAATTAGCATACAGAAATTGGTTCCATTTCTATACACTAATAATGAGCTATCGGAAAGAGAAATTAAGAAAACAATCCATTTACAACTGCACCAAAACAAAAACAAAACAAAAAACCCTGACATATGTTAGACTCCACGTTATCAAAAAGACAAGTGTGGGAGAGGATGTGAAGAAAAGGTAACTCCTGCACACTGTCAGTGGGAATGCAAATTGGTGCAGTCACTATGGACATCAGTATGGAGGTTTCTCAGAAAATTAAAAATAGAACTACCACAATCCCACTATTCCTCTTCTGGGTATGTATCCCAAGAAAATGAAGACATAATGCCAAAGAGATATGTACACCCCTATGTTCACTGCAGCATTATTTACAATAGCCAACATACGGAAGCAACATGTTCATCAACAGATAAATGGATAAAGAAGATGTGGTACACTTACATAATGCAATATTGCTTAGCTATAAAAAAGAATGAGATATTGACACCTGCAACACATGGATGGACCTAGAAAGTGGTATGCTAAGTGAAATAAATCAGAAAGACAAATACCATATGACTACACTTATATGTGGAATCTGAAAAACAACACAAATGAATGAGCAAAATGAAAGGCTCATTGATACCAGAAACAAACTTCTTGTTACCAGAGTGGAGAGAGGCCGGAGGGGCAGATAAACTAGGTGAAGACGATTAAAAGGTACAAATTCCAGTTATTAAATAAATAAGTTGTAGGGATGTAATGCATAGCCTAGGGAACACAGGGAATAATGTATTAGCCTCAGATGGAGACAAATGGTAACCAGACTTACCATGGCGATTGTTTCAAAATGTATGAAAATAACAAATCATTATGATGACATCTGAAACTAATAGGATACTGTACATCAATTATACATCGATTTTAAAAAATATAATTTTGATAGGATCAACAGATTTCAAAAACCTCTATATAGACTAATGAGGGGAAAAAAACAGAAAGAGAAGGCACAAATTCCCAACATAAAAATGACCAAGGTGAAACTGCTACTTATCCACAAATACAAAAATTGCTAAAGTGAATGTTACACATATTTTATCCCAAAACAAGTGACAACCAATATCTGAAATGAATCATCTACTTGAAAAACACAAACTGTCAAAGCTCATTCCAGAAATAGATCATCTAAACAGATTACACCCATTAAAGAAATTAAATCATTAGTTAAAACCCACTAAGAAAACTTTAGGCCTGGATGGTTTGCTGATGAATTCTATCACAAATATATTCCATCCAAATTTTCCAGAAAATTGAAAATGCAGGAATATTTTCACATTCTTTCTACGAGGCCAGTAATAATCTGATACCAAATCCAGTAATGACATCACAAGGGGGAAAAAGGTATAGAACAATATTTCAAATCAAGTTATATGTAAAATTCTAAACAAAATATTAATAAATCTCATACAGAATATTTAAAAATGATACTACAACAAGAGTAAATTGGGTTTATCCCAATATTGTAAGAGTGGCTTAACACTAGAAAATTATGCTAATTTACCATACAAAAATCTATAAGAGAAAAATTATGTATTTACGCAAATAAACACTCCATGGTATCCAATGATCATTCTTTATAAAAATCCTCAGCAAATTAATGAGAACAGTGCCTCAACCTGATAAAAGTTACCCATGAAAGGCTTGTAGATAAAAATGTACTTAGGGGCGCCTGGGTGGCTTAGTCGGTTAAGCGTCCGACTTTCGCTTAGGTCATAATCTCGCGGTTCGTGGGTTCGAGCCCCGCATCGGGCTCTGTGCTGACTGCCGGCTCAGAGCCTGGAGCCTATTTCAGTCTGTGACTCCCTCTCTCTCTGACCCTCCCCTGCTCATGCTGTCACTCTCTCTCTCTCCTAGAAATAAAAATATTAAAAAAAAAAAAAAGTACTTAAAAGGGGCACCTGGGTGGCTCAGTCGGTTAAGTTTCCGACTTCGGCTCAGGGCATGGTCTCACAGTACGTGGGTTCGAGCCCCGCATCGGGCTCTGTGCTGACAGCTCAGAGCCTGGAACCTGTTTCAGATTCTGTATCTCCCTCTCTCTCTGACCCTCCCCTGTTCATGCTCTCTCTCTCTCTCAGAAATAAATAAAAAACATAAAAAAATTAAAAAAATGTACTTAAAAGATGAGTAACAGAATATTTCTCCCTAAAACTGGGATCAAAACAAGAGTGGTCCCTTCCAGCACTTCTGTTCCACATTATATTAGAGGTTCTAGCCAGTACAATAACAAAGAAAGGAAATAATAGGCATTGAGATCTGAAAGGAAGAAATAAAGTCTTTATTTACATACTATATACTATAGAGAAAATAGGATCAAATATCAAAAGCCTACCAGAACTGGACTGTCTAGTTAGCTCAGCTGGTTAAACACTAGACTATTGAATTTGACTCAGGTCATGAGCTCACAGTTTGTGAGCTCAAGACCTGTGTCAGGCTCTGCCCTGGCAGGGAGCCTGCTCGGGATTCTCTCTTTTTCCCTCTCTCTCTGACCCTCCCAGCTTGCATACATGCTTGTTTTCTCTCTCTCTCTCAAAACAAACTTCATTAAAACAACAACAACAACCTACCAGAACTAACAACTGAGTTTATGAAGGCTGTAAGAGCCAACAACAAACCTGAATAATCAAATGCATACCAACTGTATGGTGATTTACTAGCAATAAACCACTAAGAATTGGAATCATTAAGAACTAAAATTTAAAACAGAATCAACGAATATGAAATATTTAAGGATAAATCTTTATAGGATAAAAAGGATAAAAAGCTATACACTGAAAGCTAAAAAACACTGTTGAGGGAAAATTTTGAAGACATAAGGGGATGGAGATATATATATAGAATATTATTTATTTTTTACTGTTTAGTTTTGAGTGTCCTTTATGTATTCTAGATGCTAGCTCTTTACTGGATATCTGAATTGAAAATATTTTCTTCTTCTTTGGTAGACTTTATTTTCATCCTCTTTTTTTTTTTTTTTTTTTACAAATAGTTTATTGTCAAATTAGTTTCCACATAACACTGAGTGCTCATCCCCACAAGTGTCCTACTCCATGCCCATCCCTACCCCCCCCCACATCCATCAGTCCTCAGTTTTTGTCAGCATTCAAGAGT